>NW_010239228.1:0-4421 GCF_000690775.1 Eurypyga helias
ACTCCATGATTCTACGATTCTATGATATTGCTATATACTTCTACCTTCTTGAATTCTCTGTTTTAGTATTTTCTACTTTAGCTACTACAAAGTAACTTCTATTCAGTCATGTTTTGATGTTTTCCTTTTTATGTGTAGTTCTGTTCATAATGGTTTCTGCAGTACAGCGAACTTGAGTGGTTTTTTATCCTACCCCTTTTTCCCAAATAGCACATAAGGGGAAAACAAAACAGTTGAAAACGTGTCACAGGTTACAGCAATCTGAAGTTCAGGATAGAGTTTGTAACCGTAGGTTGTTCCTGCTGTCTAAGCTTCTGTGACCTGTGGAGGGAACTTCACAAAAAAACATGAACATTTAGGTGACTCAAATTAAATTTCCCTTATTCTCTTCCAGACATGCAAGTGAAGTCAATGGTCTTCCATAAACTAAAATAGACTGGCTATATCTGCTTCTAGAACTGAATTTAAATAGCTGAAACTTGATTATGCATACTTTACATTTAAAAGTGTGGATGTTTCTGGTATGTGGTTAGGATTGCAATTAGTGTTCCTTGATTCATGCGTATAAACATTAGCACACTAGCAAATGGGATAACACGCAGATGTAATTCAGATTTTTGTTTGCTTGTGTGCTGAGAGCTTCTCTATGGTTTCAATAACAGGTCAGACTGAGCATGGTAATGAAAATTTCCTAATGACCCAGTAGATACTGCTCTTAGTTCTAGCCTGAAATATTTCTTTAATGCCCACACTCAGGGTAATACAGTCTTTTTGTTCAAACTAGGAAACTGAGACATCAGCTTCAGTCATGTAACACTGAAGGAATGGGAAGTTGGAATCACAGTCTAGCAAGGATTTTTAATGTATTTATCAAATGATGGTATAGAAAAGCAAGTCTATTATGTATGTTTCAGAAGGAAAAAACAATACATTTCTCATTTCCCTCCCCTGAATTTGTGTCTGAATGTGTTCTCTTATCCCAAAAAGCATTTCCTAGATTGAATATTAAAATAAATAGAGCATCCAGTAAAGGGGTTAACGTGTATGTGTTCATCAAGGACAGACAGTGCCAAATTGAGCCCGTGTCTTTGCTGATTTTCTTGGCAAGCTGATCTATCTGGACTTCAGTAAATATGATAGACATGAGATGCATGAGACATTAATAGATAAGCAATAAAAAATAGAAACAATAAAAGAATTATGAAAGGCTGAAAACCGCTGTGGGTCATGTTGAAAGGTGAAGCATCAAGCTGGGAGAAGAAAAGGAGCTACAATGCAGCCCTGCAAGGGTTGAACTGGGGAGGAGTTTCATTAAAGATTTTGGCACAGAAAGTAGCATGCTTGTAAGAGTTGTTGATGACACATAGCTGGAAAGCAACACAAGAGGGAGATTAAAATAGCATATGAGAAGAACTGGTGATCGTTGGCATTAGCTGGACATAAAGAACAGTACTGGGAACAGGATGAAATTCCAGGTGCGTACCCAGGCACAAAGAGACTAGTAAGAATTTCAGGCATAAACTGGGACAGCCTCACAGTGTGAAATGAGAGGCAGTGAGGCACTGTTAGGCAACCACAAAATGGCCAAGTGTTCTCAGATATTACAATCTAAATGTGAACCTGCAATGTAGATAGGCAATTATCTCCAACAGAGGGTGCGTCAATACCATTTCATAAGGCACCGATGAGATGTGAAGGGAGATCTTGGAGCAGCTGTGTCTGACAGGAGGTTTGAATGTCTGCAAGCCCTGAATAGAAAGAATGGATAGATGTTAGTTAAGCTTGTGTATAGCCTTTGCAAGGCACATAGTGTGAGTCCCTTTCCAATGAACTTTTGTCTACCTAGGAAAACAAAATTTCCTTGTAACAAGTAACCATAATAGACCATGTTTTACAGGAGGGACGTAGATGATGTCCACTGTTCTCATTAATACATGTAGTGTTTAATGAAGATAATAGTTATCTCTTTGTAGTGAAACAGTGCTGGGTCTCAAGAGGATTACAGGCAGAGGTAGGAAGTTGGAGTCTGTCTTCTGCTTATCAGTTACCAGAAAGCAAGGGAAGAAAAGCCAAACTGTCACTGATGGAAGGCCAGAAGAAGGGTATCAGTGGCTCCTCTGGTCCTTCTCAGTAATCTTTGAAGGAACAGTCAACTGGCTCATTGTGAGGGGAGAAGACTTAGTAAGTTCTAGTGTGTCCCTAATTATTCAGGGTAAGACCTTCAGAAAGGTCAACTTTAACCAGAAATAAGCAAGTTAGGTTCCTAACTCAGCTCAGTTTCCTTCCCAGTACCAATTTAAGAGCAGACAGTTTGAATTGTTCCAACAAGCCCAAGAATAAGTGACTACACTGTTTTAGTTGCATTAACATTAAATGTTAACTTGACACATCCAGTTGGATGGGCATCAGAGACTCCATCACCATACCCCCATACACTCATGGGGAACTGTTTTCTTCTGCCTAGGTGTCACATTCACTCAGTTTTATCACAAGGTCTTCATATCCTTGAGTTTGGTTACCACTGGTAATTCTCAAGAGACAAAATCTAAAGTAAGGATCTTGCTATACTTCCTGCTGCTGCCTCAGTGGCTGGAGAAGACTCCAGCTTCATTTCTGTGTAATGTAGTACAGGAAGATCCTTGGCTAAACAGAAGGAGAATACTTTCTCTTGTCGATCAACGACAATGCTGATGATCATCTCTCATCTGAGACCTGTATGATGTAATAAATTCTCAACAGCACATCTGGGATAGTCTCTTTAGGTGTCATTGTACATCTCACTCTACATTTGTTGACTGGAGGAGGCAGGGAATGCACCCACTGTTGGTGCAACAGGATCGATTATTTTGCGGATGACATAATGATGGACAGTGCCAGCCTGCCCATAGTAGGACTCAGAAACAGAGCAACTCAGTTTCCTTGCCCAGAGCAACAAGAGGGAGAGCGGGGTTGGTGGTGGGGGGGTTGCATACAGTCTTGTCTACCTTGTCTGCTCATAATCTGCTACTATAGCTCCCGTATTCAATCTTGCTTTTAGGAATTAGGAGGGAATGGGAAAACAGAAACTGGAATAACATCTCTGTGCTACCAGTGTTAGCAAGGACACTTCTTCGCCTGTTTTTTTCCAGCACGGAAAAAAAAAAAACAGAAACAAGTAGTCCAGATCCTACAAAGAACCTACCAAGAGGCTTGGAGAAATGTTGAAGTACACGCCTGCTACCATCTGATTCATCAATACCATGTAACAAACACCATATAACACACTGTACACTTGTTTGTGGTTACTATATTTAGTATATAAACTTACTCAAAGATATTTGCTGTGTACAGGGCTGCTGTTCCTGTCTGCAAGAAGTCCTGCTTCGCAGCTCTGCTAGCTGATGCAGACAAAGAATGGGTCCCACTGCCTCAGCATCCTCTCAATGAGTTTGCAGTACTGCTGAAGGCAGAAAAACAGAGCTTATGGTCAAAGTGATTCAACTGTATTAGTTAAAAAAAAAAAAAAAAAAAAAGGTGTGGAACTACAAAGGATATTATCCTTACATAAGGGTTTCCAAAAGTATAATAATTTTCTATATGTCTTATAATTTTAGGCTCCTTTAGTGCAGTCTCAGTTCCCCACACAAGATGGCAGCTCTTCTTTCCTTCTGCTCAGCTAATCCTCAGCACACTGAAAAGCACTTGTCTTTCATCTTGACACTGCAGGCGCTACTTCAACACAAGAGTAACTAAACTAGGAAACAGCTCTGCAACTATATTATTCACTCCCAAAGCGGCATCTCACACAGTACAGCACAGTTTGTGAGGAGCAGCACTATTACACTGAATACTCTGTTTGTCTAATTCTGCCCAGTAACAGTAAGTGGTTTGTACTGCATGTCACAGTTTCTGAGGTTTGAAACTGCCAAATAAAAGGAAAAAACACTCATATCGATTCAGATTACAGGATATTAACATACTGATAAGGACATGTAACGCTACACTCAAACTTGTGGCTTGTGTCTTCTACCACCCAGGCTGTACTGCGGTTTAGAGAAGTGCAAAGTTACTTGCATTTCAGGCTTGTTGTAGCACACTAAAAAAGTGTTTGTGTATTAGGCAAGGCAACACAGAATTGGGCCTTTGCATAACTCAGGCTTGCCAGAAAACAAATGCTGAATTTTGTCAAACCTAATGTCTGTCTGACCCCAGCATTGCACTGAGTGCTTCTGTAAAGTCAGAAACTCTGAGGCGGATCTAACAATCAGTGGTTTGTATTCACCTGCCATGAATGATGCCAAACTGACGGCACTACGAACCATTTCATTTTGAAACACATGACAAACCAATTTCAGCGGTACAGCTCCTGCTCCGTGGAAGCTCTCGCCCCCTTCACTGCAGGCTGCAGCGAGCCAGTCCCGCCTGTTGTGGAGGGGGAGGGC
>NW_010239228.1:4452-9337 GCF_000690775.1 Eurypyga helias
CACCACCGCCGGCCTGCCCCTCTTTAAGAAGAGCCTAGAAGAAATTCTGAAGCACCTAAGGGTCATACTTATCGTCCTCCCAGGTGCTGAGGGGAGATATTCTGTATTTTTACAACATGCACATGAAGCAACGTAGGCTTGGCCCAATCAATATTTCTTCCAAAGATATTAAGCGCCTCTAAAGGTTCAACAACCACCAATGCGGAGACTAAAAGGCGGCAGCAGCAGGAAGACAACCGGGCTAGCCCCCTTTTCACGCCCAAATTCCCCCGACACCCTGAGGGTCGGGCGAGCAGGAGGCCAGCAGGTGTCAGCAAGAGCCTGGGAATGGGGCGGGAGGCCCGCCCGGGCCTGCAGGGCAGGGCCGGCCCTGCCCGCGGGCAGAAGCAAGGCCTCCTCGCTGGTGGCAACGACGACTTGTTAAGTAGGTGGTTACCTTAATGAACCAGCCCTTTCCGCTGGCTGACTTGGGGAAGCAGCGGGGCAAAGGCTGCCGAAGCCGCAGGCAGCGCACTGCAGGGCCTCTCGCCCCCACCCTGTACACGAGCTTGCCCAGGCAGCCCCAGCGCGGAGCTCCCCGGGGAGCTGCAGGGTTTGACAGACCAGCTGAGTGCTGTGGGTGAGGGGGCTGGCTGTGAGCATACTTTGAACCCAAGGCCGGATCCGGTCACCCTGCAAGTGGTGAGGGGGCCGGGGTAAGTAGGCCACAGCTGCTGCAGCGAGAGGGATGCACTGCATGATGGTCTGTAATTGAGAAGAAACAGGAACAACATGGTTTCTGCCGTTTTCAGGAAAAGACATACAGTCCAGCTATCCTAAACACAATGCTTTATATAGGCAAACTTTCAACCACTAACAAGAAGTAACAAAAGGGATCCCTTTTGTTCCAAACTAGAGAAAGATCCCATGTGGGCCTCAGCACCATGAAGAAGTGATACTACCTACCAGCAACTACAGCGTATCAGCAGGGTATCAGACAGATGAAAATGCATCACATTATTTCCCAAAACGATTATTCCAAATTTAATGTCACGATGTGCTGGTTTTGACCCTTAAGGAGTTTTTATCTGCTTTCCCTTTCTACTTTTTCTTTCTTCCATACAGAAGTATAGCAAGGCAGTGGTACAACCACTTTAAACAAAACCATGAAATTTACTATTAACTTGGATTTTAACCTCTCAAGCTATGCTACTTTAACCACATAGGTAGGTCGAATGTTACATCTTGAGAAAAAGGTGAGGAAAACAAAAGAACCACAAAACCATATCAGTAACAAAAATCTCAGGTTGTGAACATAAAGTTTTTCTTAAAATATTTTGATCTGACATTTTCAGATACATTTTCTGTGTTAGGAGAGGGTAGGTCTAATAAGATCTTCCAGCAGCTCTTCACGAAGACTTGGGAAGGGATAGAGCATAAGCGGTGTCACATTATTTCTCTTTAGGTTTTCCAGGATGTTGGTGAGCCAGTCAGGCTCCGTGTGTATCCTCTAACCAGGGCACAGTAAAAACTGTCTCACAACTTGTGTAATTGCCCTGGGAAAGGAAGAATGTTTCCTTCTATCAGCTGCCTTACACTAACCCATAAGTTATTGACTGCCTATGCATGTCAATTTTTTACCCTTATTCTTAGTTCTACAGAAAAAATTCTCATTACCAAATAGTAAAAATCTAATACCTATAGAATTTAGTAACTCCATTAGTAGGATGAAGTTCTGAGTGCATAATGATTTTCACTGACAGTGTCCTGGTGGAGAAAAAAAAAAAAACACCTTTGTGGAATTAACATGGGTATCATAAAGTATATGAAAGTTCTTGGAGAAAGCAGTGCAGGCTGTTTTCATTTAAAGTTCTGTCTCATGGTGTGTTAGGATCCCTTTCCCTGAGATAGCTGATTGAAGTGTAAGTTAATACTGATTTTAATTTTTTTTTAATGCTAGAGTTGAAGGCCCTATAGATAGCAACATTACAAACTGGAAGCACAACCTGCTACTTCTGGACAAGGTCGTGCAGTCATTATGGCAAAGTGCAGGCGCTCAGCCATGAACTGAAAATACCCGCTGACCTCAGAGGGAGTTGCACATTCCAGAAAAGAGTCTCAGGAACAACCCTGAGACATCACACAGGCTGCAGCCAACCTCGGTGGCAGCTTAACATGCCCACCTCTCTGTTCCCCTCCTGCATCTACCACATTTGAGTCTTCCTGAACTCCAAGATGATGTGGCCTGTCAGCACACTCAGCACAGAGAAGCTCTGTGCTCACATGGGCATCAGAGGATGAATGAGAGGACTCAGGGCTGTCCACACAATGCATTTCCCAGTGCGCATCTGTAGCCCAGCACCATCAGAGTCCAATGTCTGTCCTCACCTCCACAAGCCCTTTCAATGAGCAGCAGAAGGGAAGAAACCACCAAAGGGATAGCTGCAGCTTCACCTGAAAGGTGGTAGCCCAAATATGGGCCCAGACGCTAGGAGAGAAAATCGTCTCTCCTCTCCCTCCAAGCCTCTATCCCCAGAATGCTTCTTCCCTGGAAAATTTCACCTTGCTGCACCAGAGTGGTCTACACACAGAAGAGACAGCTGTAAGAGTTAGTTTAACATGTCTAAAACGTTTTGTGCTCTCTTTGCTTGGAAAGAGCTCGGTCAGGTTTGCTGGAACTTTCAAATAAGGCACCAGAAGGAAACGTCATGCTGAGCAGCGGGAGTTACAATACAGGACGTTGCCACTGGAAGTGTTGAGCAATCTTCCAAAAAATTACTACCAACATTACCTTAAAAACATACGTGATCATCTTTGTTCCAAATTTATAGAAATACTTCAAAAATAATTTCTTCTTCATATGCTTGACAAGCCAGGTTCAAAATTCAGTTTCCCTAGCAACCGCTGAGGACATTGAACTGTGCAACATGTCTATGAAAGAAAATAAATGGGAACAGAAAAATACTCCTGGAAGTAAGTTAAAAGGTTTTGTGGAGAGAAGGAAAAACAGGAATGGGCAAGCAGTCACACATCAATAATCTCAAAGAGCATATATTTCATCCTTCTAAGTTATGCAGGAAATAAAAGGCTAAAGCTAATAGTTGCTACTGTTGCTTTAATCATCCAGTTGATTCGTTTGCTGCAGTTTGTGATACGTGCCAAAAACCGTTTTAGCTTCTTCTAAGAGACAGAAGAGGCTGAACACTGCACACTTTCCTCCTTAAATACTGCCGGCCAAGGCAGCGTTACACAAGCTGTGCTAGGTAACCGTCTTCAGAAGTGCCCACCAGTTGCCTTTTGTGAAAAGACAACACCTACATCTATGTGCAGGGATAAAATAGCCTGGGCACCCATTCATGGGACACCAAAGGTAGTGATCAGGGAACATGGCGAGGGTCTTTAGGGTCCTACCTGTACCTCAGCATGGCCTCCCACATGCCCACCTTGCTCTGTATAGCCAGCCGTGTGCGATGGAGGGAGGGAAGGTGAGTCATGTCCCCCTGCTCCCACCAGCCAGAATGAGCTCCGGGGCCCAACCAACAGATCTCCTTGCAACTGCAGAGCACTCCACAGGCAATGTCCCAACGAAGCTACTGCCAAGCACCCCACAGCCGGATGAAAAGCTTGGCAGCACAGTGGCACTGTTTGCAGTGTGGCCTTTTTCAGTTTTTTATTCCTATTAAGTATAGCCCCAGATTTATTAATCTTTCCCTTTACCCAAGTTCTCATCAGAGGACTGGCATAGTTCTCTAGATAAAATATTTCTGGGAAGTCAAAGAACAGCAACTGATTAAGAGCTTTCAGAAATTATTCTGTACTCCCCAGGAGTGAACAACCTCAGAAGAAAATGAGCAGAACCCTGTTCTACCCCCTATTCAAGTCATAGGGGCACAGAATCACATTTTTTATATTGAATGAACCACTACACCTTCCCCTCCCATCTGAACCATACCAAGAGGAGAATATTACTGCAGAGCGATGATAAAATACATGCGTCCTCCATGTACCACTAATAATTACCTGTAAAGACAATGCTGGGAGAATGTGACTTGTTTAAGAATCAGATACCAGCTGTGTCATCCAAGCTGATTTGTGTCCACCCGCCTCAGTGCTCAGCTCTGCTAGTGAGTAAAAGAAAAAACAACCCTGAAATTGCAACAGGGTGCCAGGTATTTACTGAGACATTTATTGTGTTTCCAGCCTGTTTGTCTCCAGATTGATTTAGAAGCTCCTCTCCGTCTTTTATAAATTAAACTTCCTTTCTAGCCTCATTTCACATTAAGAGTGATTTTAGAGTGATCTGGCGTATTTACTGCCCCTTTCCTCAGGGAACTGTGAACACGCTTAATGCAAACTAGATTACGCTCAGTGTCAGCCATCCCCTCGGCCACGGGAGTCCCTCCCTGTCCATAGGGCATCCTCCAGTAGCCTGATTGAAGGCTGGCAACATCAATTGTCAGATTTCTGGTGAAATATCTCCTCTGCAATTCCCAGCCACTGCCAGTTGATAAAATGCAGGAAAGCAGAATGAAAACTTTCAGAGCAAGGAACAAGTGGCTCTATGTATTTTCACATTAATAGTCCAGTGCTATTGATGCTGGGGGGGGAGCAGCTAATACCTCCTACGCAATAGTCTATGGCTGTGACATTTTATTGACAAGCTCTTTTTGATTGCATTTAGTGGGAGCCAGTAAGAAGAAACGAGTGCTGCACAAGGTGCAAAAGCCTCATGGATCATAGCTTGAAGCTCCTTTCAAGACAAGTTCCTGTTTCTGCACATGCCCTCCCTCCATGAAAATTAGAGGAGAGAGATCAAACCTGATCCCTGAAAAGAAAGATCAGCGGCCTAGTTATGGAGAAAAAAATGAAGCTAATGGAAAAAAGTATTTAAAAGAAATAAAAAGAG
>NW_010239228.1:9357-31143 GCF_000690775.1 Eurypyga helias
CCATTCAGGTGTTACCAGCTAGGATCTGACCTTGCTGTTGATGTGAAACGCCCTTAGTATTAGCCTTAATATGATTTCAGGATGTTAGAACTAGAAAGCGCAGCTGGTGGTCTCAATGATGAGTTATGTGCCACTGACAGAGGAGCAACAGCAGCTTGTTCCAGCCACCAGCTTCGGTTGCTGTTAATGGGAGAGCAACAACAAGTACTTTTAGGGTAGCACAGCTGTGACCACCTCTGCCCAGGGGCCAATTTCATGATCAATACATAGTCTGGTCATCCCTTGCCTCCAGCAAAACAACCACTGATGAATTTTCTAGGAAGGAGATGGAACAGTTTTCCACTTTGGTTTTTTAACAGCCCTGGCTGATTGCTCGTTGGCCAAGTTCCACCCTTAGTTGCAAATCACTATTGACTGGGACTGTTGCACCAAACTGATCATGCTCCTTGACCTGTGCCTTTTAAACTTTAAAGGCTGCTCTGAATTCCTTAGAGAAGCAGTTTAGGTAGGCAGGTGCCATACGTGGAACGGCAATACACAAACACTATTTTTCAGAGGAAGGTGACAAGGCTTATCCTTTGCTCTTGTAGAAATGTGTGTTTCACGGACAGAACAGCCCCAGGAAAGCCCTCTGCCTCCCACACATCATTGTTGCAATAGAAGGTTTCCTTGACCAGAGAAATTATTTTTTCAGTGATTATCTTCATGCGAGATCTTTACGCAGTCATTTAAAAAAACATTTTACTATTTCCAGGATAAGAACAAGACCTCCAATCAGACTTTTGTCTATGGAAAGCCACTGTGTAGAAACAATAGAGATTTAGTGTGCTTGTAAAAACATTTGGTGTTGGTAAACTGTGCAGCAGTGCTTTCTGCTGGCTAAAGCTTCCTAAATAGGCTTTGCTGTATGTCCATTGTCATCTGGCTCCTAAATAGGCATATAAGCTTAAGTGAGGACAATTTTGTATCCATCAACTTGGCATACAAGTAGTAGAAAACTTGTTTTATTAAGGCTGAGAAAGGAAAACTGTATTGTTTGAGCAGCCTTCACGTGTTTCCTTCCCCAGCAAATGGTGACAAACAGCTATGGAAGGAGAGAGGGAATGATAACAACAGCTGATACTAGCATGGCTTTCACAGCCTTCAGCAGCTGACACCCAGCCACAGCCTTCATCCATTCCCCTCGCAGCTCCATACGGGTTTTGATAGACTTGTGGAACGAAAACAAAGATTTACAGAATACAGCAGTAGGAAGAAGACGAGGTCTAGTGGCAGACATTCCTTTCTTAACCTTTTGGGGACCCCCAAGAAGTATCTATCAGATTTTAGTACACTTCTCAAAGCCTTACTGTTTTTCTGTGGTCTGCAGAGAGGTCTAAGAACAGAGGATCAGTTCCTGCCCAGCGTCTATTACCAACAGGGGACCATCCATCACTGACTCTAAAATTATTTCCATTCCTTGTCCTGACCCGAATCCATGTTGTGACTGATCTGAAGTGTTACCTTCAATTAGAGAAACTTGTAACGATCTTAGCATTTTCTTTGCTGGGGAAGGGGAGGTTTGATACTCCATAGCAGTGTTAGGTGGCATTTCTTCAGGGTTGGCCCCGCTATGATGTATTAGCAATAGGAATGGGAAAGTTCTCCCTGAGTGATGTGGTGCTTATTTTAACTAAATGTGGCAGCACTTCTCCATGATTCTCACATTAGTTAAAATATCATGGCACAGAGTCACAAGGTTTGGGTCAAGGTGCCATTAAGATAGTCTTTCATCACATCACACATGGTGTTTCTTTTTTTAAAATGCTTTTGCATTTGGAAGACTTTAGGAACAGTTACGCAATTAAGAAGTGTATAAACACTTAACATTTGCAGTCTGGTTTAAAGTATTTGATTGTAAATTTTAAGCCCAAGGCTCTATTTAAACAAAATAAAAGTAAAAACCCCTCATCTTTGATGCTGTTTCTCTTTACAAATTTTTTAGGCTATATCAGCTTTGTTCAAAGCAGTGCAGCAGAACAGCTCAGAGAAGGACTGTATCAAATAGAAATGCCAGTGAACAACAAAGAGGGAGCCAGCAAGGTGCAATGAAACAATTAAAAAATCAACATAAAGCAAGACCGTAGCACTTTGTAAAACTTACATTAACTACTACAGCACTAATACATGCTGCATTATTAGGTTTAAATTACCCTAAGACTAATTCATGTCTGGTGAGAAACTGCCCTGTCCAGCCAATGAGACAGGAAAAAAGATGTAAGAAATCTTAGCTCACAAAATTATCAAGCAGCCTAATTTCAGCATAACAAACATTGGAGTTCACAGAGCTGTATTAGCTCAAGTCAAGATGAACAAGGCCCGAGATGTGCAGAAATGAAGTTCCACTACATGTCATTATAGAAACATTAATAGGTTATGTCCAGAATTTCTGTGTGACTACAGAACTGCTGAGGTCTCAGAGGGCCTGACGACTGCTGACTGAAGGCACTGCAATTCTCACCAGTTTTATTTTGGAAGGACAAAGCCTGGTCAGCATGGCAATGACAGCCAAGGGGAAAGCAGTGAGTCTAAAACACTGCAGTAACTCAGTTCAGCAGCTGGCAGTGCTCACAAAGTACACGTGTGTGAGATGTTGGGAGATACAGGGAGAAGATAAGTGATTTCCCTTTTTAGTGCTGGTAAAAAATAAAGTCTTCTATTCTCCTTACAAATTAAGAAAAAAAAAAAAAATTCAGTGGAGGAAACAGAAGTACTTAATTAAATTTTTTTTCCCAAAAAAAAAAAAAGGAAAAGGGTTTGTTTGTTTCTTGGGGTTTTTGTTTTGTTTTGTTTGTTTTGGGTTTTTTTTCACTGCAGAAGTAAGGTTTGCAGTATGAAGTTACATTTAATATTACATATAGTAAATCCTAAAACTAAATACTGAAAACCCAAATGTAATGTTTTCTCTTTTTTAAGCTCTGAAAGGGGAATGATTAGGATTTTTAAAAACTGTTTTCAGTTTTGCCTTACAAAATCTTTAGGCTTCAGGGGGTGAGGCAAAGTCCTCCTTATGGGGCACCAAAAGGTGTAGTTTTGAAAATTCCTGATGTTCTGCCTGAAATTTGTTGAAAGCGAGTTATTTTCAAGATACATTTGATTTTGCGATAACTTTTTTATAAAAGTTTCTAGTAGATTCCAAAAACGGCTTGTGGCATGCAAAAAGCTGCTTTTGTTGAAGTTGCATAGTCAAGCAGAGTGCCCGGAATACTGCTTTACAAAAGTAGAAAAGCCTATGCTTCTGCAGCTCTGCCCCATGCATCCGTCTCAGCCCAAGCACTCTGTCCACCCTCCACAGAACCCTCTCCTCACTCAGTGCCCAGGGCAGATAAGCGTTTTGTAACAAGCCATTACACTTTTGGTTTGTTACCTGAGGTTTGTTATCACACACTATCCTGAGAATATCATCAGTAAAAAAATATTCATGGCCACTGTTTATAGTGGTACAGATCAGATCTTATAAAACATTCAGCAGCAGGAGGCACATCATTCCCATTTTTCAGATAAAATACAGCATTTTACGTAGTTCAAATAAAGCTGATGATTGACAGTTAAGTGGAAAGTTAGTAAGTTATCAAATACCGTTTTCTACAATTTTAATAATCCTTTTATCATTTTGAAAAGGAGAAGCTCCATTAGTGAATCTTTCTCCCTCACAAACATGTTTACAAAAACCACGGAGGGAGCTGTTCTAAGTGGGTTCACGTGCAGAGGGACGTACGTCTGCTGACGGTGTCACGCAGTGAGATGACGGCTCATGGGAGACGGTTTCAGGTTTCTGAACAGACTGGTGCTGGGATGGTACTGCTGCTAAGTGAAGGTGCCAGCCAGGATCAGAGCTGAGTCTTTCATGTTATAGTAAACCTGGAGCGGGCCCTGGCAGCATGACCTCATTAACCTCGTGACTCTTGACCTCTCTGTTATGTCCAACTCTCCACTCACAGAAGAATTTGGGACAAGCCTGACTCCAATAGTAATTTGTTTATTTCCATAAATGATCTATTTATGTTGGCTTGGAGGTCAGCATCTTTTTTTAAAGACAGTCACACTGAGTAGGGATTATCTATTCTTTTGAGATGCTGTAATGGTCTAATAATACAAATGTGGGACAGATAGTGTACAAAGAAATTGAACCTGTGAATTCATTTGCCATCCAGAATTTCAGCAAGAAAACAGAAAACAATGAGAAGTATTGAAAGGGACACCTGACTTGCTACGATCATGCAATCATATGAACTAGTCCTAACTAGACTGTGAAAATTCCCTTGTTCAGAAGGCAGATGAAGTTTAGAGAAGAGTTAAGCTGTACTGGGAAAACATCGAGCACGCAAATGAACAGGCAATACAATACCAGTATGGAAAGAGAGGGAGCTCATAGCTTCATGCCTACACAGAAGTGACCCACCTCACTCATTAATGGAAGGACATTTCTGATGGGTTTTGTCCAGTAAGATCAATGTTGGTGTCTTAATTCTGTCATTATTTCTTCTGCAACTCCTGGTGTCATGGTTGACGTAAAAACAGGCGCAAGGATGCTTGCTGTTTGCTCTGTCCTAGAGTCACAGAGGGTTCAAACCTCCCAAACCAAAATCAGGGGCGTGTTTGGAAGAGAAGTGTGCTGGCTATTGCTTCAAAGATTCACATGCTGCTTACCAATTCTGTCCAAATGAAACCACTGCATTTTCACTACAGGACCTGAGCAAACTTGGATCAAGATCAGTTTTGAGGAAAGATTGAAATTCTGCTGGAGTTATGCATATATTTAACTGTACCACGGCAAATGCTCAGGATTATTCATGACAGTAAAGACAGACAAAGTTTTTGTTAGAATGGAGTGGGCACGAGCTAACTCATGTTATCTCCAAAAATAACGTGATACATTGATGTTCCTCTGATTTTCAGTGTCACTAAGGTACTTTTAAAACTGTTACCATTGCTATTCTCAAACACTTCAAAGTTAGCAGTTTCCAAGTGAACTGGAAGAACACTTCCCTAAAACTGATATAGTAACATGTGCCATGTCCTCAACAGGGAAAATCCATCCAGCACTCAAGCAGTGATCATATATTCATAAATAAAAAAATCATAGATTTATTTGGGTACTTCTGCGATGTTTATTTATCCTTCTGTTAGTATGTGATATGTGCATTCATCACTGCCATCGTTTAGCACTACAACTCTAGCCTGGCCAGCCACGAACCTTTTAGGGTGGTGAATCCCATTCTGTGCCCTTCATCCTGTGCCTGTCCATATCCTCCAGTCCTAATAACATGGGCTTGTCTGTAGGTGTTTATACTGTCTGTACTGACTATTTTGTTCAATGAAAATACAACTTTGTTCCATCTTCTGATGGGCCACTGTCCTTGATTTTATCAGATAGTGATCTTGCCAGTGTGCTCAGTGGTGGTGTTGGGAGTCCCCGTGCAACAAACTTTAAGCAGCAGCAGTAGGTATCAGAACCTGACCCTTTCAGATCTCCCTAGATTTGAACTGCTTTCTGTACTAAAACATTAAATATGCATAAAGTAGACATCCACTGTTGTTTGTATGTAGAGAAAAAAATATAATAATATAATATTGTTTAAACAAGAGAGCTACAGCACTTCAGTCTGTATCTAATACTAAGATTTCCTTAAAAACCTGTTTCACAGCAAGACCTTAGTCTCTGGTCTAGGAACAATCCCAAACGAGAGGCAATAGCACAAACCTGGAAAGTACAATGGCTCAGTATGGTTATTTACTAAAGACTTAATAAAACTATGCTCAGTCATAGAAATCAAACCTTCCCTTAGAAGTTCTTGTGTATTGTTAACCTGCTTCATTTACTATTAAATATCATTCTGAGTAACCACTTCAGAATTAAACTTTCTCATTAATAATCAACAAAGGAATGTCTTCCTCCCTTTTACCTCCTCAGCTGGCCAGGTGTTCTGGACCACTGTTCTGGGTACCTGACTCTTCCCATGACGATCATGAAAAACCTTCAGTGCTTGGCACCATGAACTCTGCTCCCGGTGTGGAGTGCAGGCACTCGCCGGCAGCGGTACTCAGCCTCGCTGGCCCCTCCGTGGATCTGGTCTCACCTGCACACGGAGCCAAAAGACCATATACTTCATGAGACAGCAGCATGGGGCAACTGATAACAGAGGTTCTGCACAGAGTGTTCATCACAGCACAAGGCCTCCCTCACGTATCTCCACTGTGAACCTCATGAGCAAGTGCCTTTGCAGGCTCATAACCAGCACCTCCAAAACAATGACAGTGTGACATGTTCTTCCTACATCCAACTATTTTTATTGTACTTTTAATGTACACACAGTGGATATATTTCCTGCTAAGCATTTTTCCTAAGCTGCTTGCCAAACGTGTGGAATATTGTAGCCCTGGAGCTTGACTAAACATTGCCCTTGTTATTATTCAACTCACACAATAGGAGAGCCCTTAAAAGAGACCTTCAGAGTAGCTATCCTGGCTCAGTGTGTTGTCTGGTGCCAGCCTTTGCCTGTGGATTCCACTCACTGAAATGCTTCTCATGTGGTTCCCAGTGGGTTTCGAAGTGTATGACAAGAAGTCTTTCATCTTTATTACCTCTCTCCTACCATTCCAAATCTTCCAGTCACTTTCTCTTTCTTTCCTGAGTAAAGCTGGAACTTTATAAATCACTATGTGAAGAGAAATATCAAGAGAGAAATAAAAAACAATATTGATATCATGCAGCAATTTCAGGAAAAAAAAAAATTACTGGCAATCACCTGGTTAAGAAAAGAGCAAAACCAGGTTACTTATGTCTGACTGAAGTTTCTGATATTGCTGTTATACTAGAAAACTGTTAAGCCCTCAGGGACTCTTCTGCCACAAACCTTAACAGGCTCCACCAATTAAAAAAGGCAAATGCAGTAGCCTCAAAATTACCATACCCAGTCAAGTGATGTGAGTACCGTAACACTTGTCAAATGTAAACGTGTTTCTCCTTTCTCTTTATTTTAAGAAAAGAGCTAGAAAAGCTGAGGCAGCATTCTGGGGCTGTTAAATAGTACTGGGTTTGTTACTGTTCAGTCACATCCTACTCCTAACCATCTCCGGTGATATACGACACTGGATTAAGTTAGCAGCGACTAGTGATGTAGGGAATGAGCTAGAAAGGTCCAGTCCAGTGAAAGCAAGAAGCAGTTTACCTCTCAAGCTGACTAGTTACGCATTTTTGAATATCAAAAACCACTTTTGAAAATTCACCACCTCCTCAGATTTTCTGTGCTCAACTGACTTCTGTGCAAGTGAGTTTGTCCCTCCAAATCTCTGGTAATACACTGACCTGTATTTTAAATCACTAAATCGTTCACTGGATTAATAAGTGTACTTATCTGAGTGCTTAAGCAGAGCATGAGGAAGCCACAAAATTAGCACACAAAGCTGACAAGAAAATTGAGTTAATATACCTGTGACCCCCTCCCAGAACAGTTGAATCTGTTTTGGGTGTTGCTACCAGCAATTAGGTGTCCTTGAATCCAAGAGGAAAGCATGGCTTGCTCCCATACTGCAGATCAGATGATGGGTGGTTTAAAATAATGCTTGTGGGGTATAATCCTCAAGATCCCACTCCTCTACTCTCATCTCCTTCTTGCAAAGAATTTTACATCTTAATCGTGGCTCATTAAATTACACTTACATCATGTAAGAAACAAGGCAGACATCTGAAGAGTAGTTTAAAAATGAGGTAGCCACATAACTTAACCTAACGTGGTTTTGATCAAAAGGAACTCCAAAAGAGCCTTGGGAGTCTCAGCTCTAACTTCACTGGCAACTGAAGCCCAGTCGTGAGCCATGGAAATACCCATGGGACAGTGTAAATACCACCTGGCCTCCTGGCAATTCCCATCACTCACATCTGACACGGAATGTCAGCAGGGCTCACGCAAGTAACTTCACAGCGCGGTGCTCCTCTCGCAGCCTGGCCACGGGACTTTCGCTCCGTTGAAGACACGCTAGGTTAGGGGTCTACCTCTACTAACAATAACACAGCTGCATGCTGTTAAAGCAGTTGGTGGTTAAGTGAGAACTAATAAATAACGGTATGTCCTGCCTGTTGCCATGGAATGCGATAGCGGGGGGGAGCGGGCAGAGCTGACAGCACTCGGGAGACTTCGTTTGCATTACCCAAAGGTCAAGAATCACAGCCCCAGTTTACAGCTTTGCTATAGCGGTGTAACTTTTGAAAGGAGATCCTCTGTACTACGAGGCACACCGTGATGAACTAGTCAAGAGGATTCCTGCTTTCTATCACAGATCGTACCTCCAAATTTGGGCCACAATGTCACTTGTTTCAAACAATCCTTTGTGTCAGGACATTAAGGAAATGTAATAAGAATGGAGCAGATTATAGTTTTGTTTGAGGCATTTCAAATGTGCTAATGAATAGATAGAATAAAACCAAACCAGTATTTGCCTAATTCAAGGTATTTCCCGCAGTGAGTATTAAAAAAACCTTCACAATAAAATACTGAAAATATACTGAGATAGGCCTGTTTCCTCAGTTCTGAGCCTGGTGCTTAAGTACAACGCTTTAAAGCAAATCATAAAATATTGGATTTATTTTATTTACAACCTCTCCTTTTCAATATTTTTGTTCTTTCTATGTGTAGGTTTTTCTTTTTTCAAACATGTTTCCTACAACTTCCAATCTGTTTACTTCTCCCTCCTCAAATTATAATTTTGGAAATAAGATTTTTTTTTTAAGTTGCAAGACTTACAATATAATGGCAATAACTAGCAACTCTGAATATTTATATTTAACTTCTAACAATAGTCCTTCAAAAACCATTGGTAGGTCAACTATATGCAAAAGCACAATTGTGTATGTTTTATACTCTCTATTGTCAGATTGTAACCAAAACTGGTAGACTGTAAAGATAAAACAGGAGAACAAAGTGATGCATACCCAGTAATACCTGGAAGTAAACGCACTTTAAACAGATCAGTTAATAAACAAACATTTACAAAGTTACTCCTTCTGTTCTGCTCTGTACTGCTCTAATTAACCAGAAGACACTGTCTCTGAAAAGAAAACCTTTTGGAAAACTATAAAAATTCTTTTTCCTCCTCACATTTGCCACATTGAAATCTGAGACACATCAATATACAGAAACATGCAGTTAATTTTTAAAGAAAAAAATGAAAGCCATCATACGGACAAGGGCCATGAGGATGATCAGAGGGCTGGAGCACCTCTCCTATGATGAAAGGGTGAGAGAATTGTTCAGCCTGGAGAAGAGAAGACCTTATTGCAGCCTTCCAGTACCTGAAGGGGCTACAAGGAAGCTGGAGGGGACTTCTTAGAAGGGTCTGTAGTGACAGGACAAGGGGTAATGGTAACGGGTTTAAATTGAAAGCGGGGAGGTTTAGATTGGATATCAGGAAGAAATTCTTCACAGAGAGCCTGGTGAAACACTGGAAAAGGTTGCCCAGAGAAGCTGTGGATGCCCCATCCCTGGAAGTGTTCAAGGCCAGGCTGGATGAGGCTTTGAGCAACCTGGTCTAGTGGAAGGTGTCCCTGCCCATGGCAGGGGGGTTGGAACTGGATGGTCTTTAAGGTCCCTTCCAGCCCAAACTATTCTATCATTCTAAGGGAACAGTGCTTTATTAATAACTGGAAAATGGTTGTTTGATTATACCTTTTATCTCTGGTTTTGTAACATCTTTTGTCTATATAGAACTGTGCTCCCTCACCCCCCATTTGTTGTTTTTTTTCTTGTAGATATTTAAAATACATTTATCATCTATCACATTACATCTAGGTGTCTGATTTCAGAGTCTCCTATTCTAGTATGGCTTCCATCCATCTCATATTGCAAAGTTATGTGAAGACTTTAAATTCCTCGTATCCAATGTTCTGCTCAGGGAGAGGTTTCAATAGCAGCCAATGATTTCATATTCTCAAAGCCATAAAACTATTTCTTGGAAAACTGTAAACTAAGATACGTCAGCAAGTTAGAACCACAAAATTAAATTGCTCATAATATGAAATAATTTTCATGTCAGAAAGAGATAACCACATACTGACAAAGAGATATGATCAATATAAACTTGAATAGCAACATATTTGTAGGTATCTTTTAAAGGCTATCTTGTTTTCATGATCTTCAGAAATTACTTCATAATGCAAATAGAACTTAAGGCCTAATGCAAATTGCATTTCCTGCAAATGTTTGCTTACACTTTTAATTTAAATTGCTTCACTACTGCTTGTTCCTGGCTTCTGTTTACTCCCTGCAGATATTCAGATAAACGATGCATTTATGCTTGAAGGTACGATAGGACTGAAAGCATCTGAGCTTACCTCCGCTTTCTTTTTGCTGTATAAATTTGATTAAACTTCATAAAATTCCTTGCAGGCATCTAACTCCCAAGGAAAGCAGTGGACACTATATGCAGAAGTAGGAAGAGAGCACCGAAGTGCTTTAAGGCTCTACATCCTAATCTTAGCTTTGTTCTGCTGTGAAGTGAAGGCAACTTAAGAGGAGTAAGATAACCAAGACAGCAAAGAGTTTTGTTACTTAGCAGTAGGGCTTGTATCAGAACTTGAAGATACATGGGTGCATCTCTGCATCCTGAGTTGGGTTTCTCTCAGCTCGCTCTACCAGACTGTGGGGAAAATGATGCTGAATTCTCATCTTCAGTCAGTTTAGACTCGACAAGGCTGTTTTCTGCTATGTGGCTGGCTTGCATTTAAATCCATCTCGCCTCAAGTGAGAGGAGCTCTGGGGCTATGCTCTACAATTCATTAGCCATAGTTGCTGCTACTGGATGGGGGGTTCTTCCCTCTCCCCCCACTACCCTTCCACAACTTAGAGTCTTCCAACCCTGGTTCTGTCCAGGGTTTTCTTGGCACTTTGGTTTATTTGCTTCACGAAGCAGTGCTATCATGACGGATCACAGATAAGCCCTGCTTTCTCATACAGCTGAATCCTGAAATGGCACATAGTCAAATGCAGATTCAAGATTCCCTGTTAATTACACAGGGATATTTTACTCAGTACAACACTATTCCAGCAAAAAGGACTATGGCTACATACAGGAAGCAAACACAAGAAGCCGCACCAACGAATGCACAGAATGCTTTCTGTTAATGGCTAGAGAGGACCCAGTCCAGAGGGGCAGGAGGGTCCATTTCTTAAAACTCATACACCTGGACTGTAGACGGAACTGCACGCTGAATGAGACGCAGCTGCTCAGTAGTATTGTTAGACATGATATGTTTGTCGTGAACTCTAAAAATAAACTCAGAACTCTAACCCTTTTCCCAGGTTTTCTGTGAACATTGACAGTGTATGATGTTCTGACACAACGTACTTCAACAGTGTCACAATGAAAATTCCGTCTTGAGATTCCTACTGATAATGGCAGCTGGTTATACTTTACCATGAAACACAGCTTGTTCTTGTTATTCACCACTAACGTTGAGGAGGAAGACAGGATGTTTGACACACATACAGTCGGCTGAAAATTAAATTCCTTGTTTTAAGGCATCAAAAATATTGAGTAATGTATATAAATGTCTCACAAGGTAAAGTAATGAGTGAAGGATACAGTCCTACTTTTAAAAATCAAGCATCCTAAAGAATTAAAATAAATAATGTCAAACCCGTCTCTCAGAGGCTGTTAAATGTCCACAGCATGAGAGAGAGAATAAAAGGATTTTTAAAAAGTATGTTACTATGCAGAGAACAATTCCATCCAGGAGGAAAAAAAAACCCCAAAACCAACAAAAAGAAAGAACACCACACACACACACCACCACCACCAAAAATCCAACTTTTAAAATTGACATTGGCAGCCTCTCAGCTGGTCCTTCATACCTTTGGATTCAGGAAATCAGAGGTATTAAGGGAAATGCAGCAATCCAAAAGCAGCATCAGTGTCCTAGAAACACGAGCAGACTTGTACCAACATGTCAAAGAGATTAAATCCCAGAACTGTAGATAGTCAGGGGCAAGGAAAAGGGCTGTCAACACAACTGCCAAGCCTGCTCATCTATTTACTTTCTCTAGGGGCTATTCCTCCTATATACCTTCTGCAATAAATCGTCCCCTAACTCTGACTTCAAGTGCAGGTTTTGAACTCCAGAAAGCCCACAACACAGTCACCCTCACCAAGCCTTGCTGTGCATTACAGCACACCTTGTGAGGTATGGAGAACACACAGAAAATGTGGTCCAGCCTCAGCCAACCTGAAACATATTCATGCCCTAAGGGATGGCTATTGGCTCTTACACATGCCAGTAGGGAGATTAGGCACAGAAATATAGGTGTAACCTTGGTCTGTTACTCCACTAAGAATAAAAATTAAAACCCATGAAGTAATAAATTCAGTAAAACATATGTAAAGTAAGCAACCTTCAAAGTATGAATTTGACTGGATGACTCAGGTATTATTTGTACTTTTCTTATGGTAAATTTCTTGCTGGCAACATCACCGTATAAAATAAGGCACCATTCAACACTTGCAAGGCAACATCATTATGCGTCCTAAAATTAAGCATCATAAATTTAATTATCCTCATAATAATTACATTAAAGTTTCACTGGCACTTTGGAGAGGTCTTTATAACTTCAGCTTAAAATAGTGACCAACTTAAACTAAATATTTGTTTAACATATTGTCATGCAACATGGATTTAATAGTAGTTTAGATCTGTAATCTTGGTATTTTTCATTAGTCCGTAACATTTTGTTGTCATTTATTTAAACTGTGTAAGCATTAAGTCTGTGGGCAATGACCAGTACACCAAGATGAAGTCCACTGGAAAAAAAAAAAAGTCTCTTTATTAACAATTTATTTGAAGTGTGATGTAGTTTCCAAACATTCCTCAGGAATGCAACTCAATGCAAACACGTGCAAAGACTGTGAGAGTGAAAATGTTCAAGAACCTCAACATACGTGCAAATAATAACTTATCAGAGGCTTTTGTAACAGGGGCAGTTACAAGCAATTTTGATTTGACAAATTACGTTAAACCAATCCTAATTCTTTTTTACAGCAAACAGCAACCTTTGGAAGACCACAGAATCACAGGATGGTTGAGATTGAAAGGGAGCTCCAAAGGTCATCTGGAACAATCCCCAAAGATGGGCAAGAGCAGCAGATCTTACACATATTCATATTGGTCAGTTTTTAAAATTTATATCTCATATGCAAAATTCATTGAAATAGTACAAAATTAACTAGAAAAACACACAGATATAAATAGCAACATCTCTTTATCCAACTAAATGTTCTTATGAACTGGGTCTACTTCATACTTACTTGTTATTTTCAATTATGATGAAAAGTGGAGTAGTGGAAAAGTGGAAGAGACGAGACATTTATGAAATATTAATTTAATTGCAAGAACAAAGGACAGGGATTAAAAATCACCTTGATCATGACAAATTGAAAAAGTTATCTGAACAAATGAGAACACAATTTGATAGCAACAAAGATGCTCACATATGAAGCATCACTCAGCTCTGTGAATATAGATAACCATTTAGCAGGAAAGCCTTTGGGTACTTTGGGGATTACAACTAGAATATGAACCAGGACCACAACATACAAGACCTCTGTTCTTTTTGCACACTATGGGCGAGAATACCATCCCAGTTTGGGGCATCACACTTGAAGAAAGATGTGAACCTAACGTAGGGAATCCAGAAGGTGGCAAAAGCATGATCAGGGATCGTGAAAAGCCAAGAAAAACTGGGAAGAAGTGAGGTCGTTTAGAAGATTGAGGAGGAACACAGCAGTCTTCACAAAGAAAGGCTGCCTCAGAAAGGGTGGGGTTTGTCTGTTCTCAGCCATGATAGAGGTTTAAAATGCTGTGACAGAGGTGGATGTTAGACCTCAGAGAAGGTTTCATTTAAGCCAGTTAACCCCTGGATAGATCACCTGGGCAGAGTGGGGAGTATCTACTCCTGGCAGTCTTTAAAAACAAGTAGAAGAGGAACCTGAACACATGCAGGTGGAGCTGATCCCACCTTGCAGTGGGGGTTCCTATTGGCCTTACACTCCATGATTGTCCATCCTTCCACAGTCACTGAAGCCTCATTGCACTCCTACCCTGGCCTCACCCCTTGCCTCTGTATTTAGCTTTCAGCTTATTCCTAAAGCATTGCCCACCCTTGTACTCAAGAAATCATAGGGAATGGTGTACCGAGCTGGTGCCACACTGCTACTCTGCACATGTGTTCTTCTCTCCTTTCACTTGCATATTCCTCGTATATTAGAATCATAGAATCATAGAATGGTTTGGGTTGGAAGGGACCTTAAAGATCATCTAGTTCCAACCCCCCTGCCATGGGCAGGGACACCTTCCACTAGACCAGGTTGCTCAAAGCCTCATCCAGCCTGGCCTTGAACACTTCCAGGGATGGGGCATCCACAGCTTCTCTGGGCAACCTGTTCCAGTGCCTCAGCACCCTCTCTGCGAAGAACTTCTTCCTGAAATTCTTAGAGAACATACACCACCCTCTCTGCATGCATGCACACACATGCACTTTTTAAAGACAAAAAGCTTATTAGCATTCTTGATTTGCCTTAAAAAGCCACCAAAATAAATGTTTGGTAACACATGCTTCTTAATCAAGTTGCATCAGTACAGCTCACAATGCCATTTCAGAGTTATGATGCAGTCAGTAATAGCTGAGGGTGTACAGTATACAGAGGTGACACATTTCTTTCTAAAATAAAAGAATGATTAAATATCAAATAGCAACACTGACTTCTATTATGTCATCGGTTTTGAAGAGGAAATGACCCCGCAGATTAACGAGGAATTCTGCCCAGAAGTCAAAGGTATGACATAGTTCTATATTATTGAATAAGAGCTAGGTATGAGCTAGCCTACTTCAAAGAGCCCAGCCTTTAATAGCGAGAAGAGAGAAAGGCAGAGTACCAAGAATCCATATTTATCTCTGGTGTAACACCAGTGAAACCAACAGGATTCCTTGAAGTTCAGTGTGCCTTCGAGTGCCACATGGCAAGTGCCACAGGTCATCCTGTAAGCTGCAGGGTATGATGGATGGAAAAAGCAATGCCATTTTCCGTTCCTATTTAGGAAACATTGTACTAAGAAATAAGATACCGCAGGACCATATGCCAGATAATGCCTGCTTGTTATTATGTAAAAATTGATGTATCAATTCACTGAAAAATTTTACCATGTCAAACATGAACATACTCCAGGAAGTCCTCTGGAATGAATCACAAAAGTTTCCTAGGAAATTCTATTTTTCTTCTATACTGTATGGTAATTGTGCTGTAAATAATATACAAATAACACTAAATTTTTATAAAACTTCCTTTGCAAAGCAGCGAGGATTTAAATAGGCTATATGTTATTTTTTCAAAATTCTAAAACTAGGGGATCATTCATCCATCTGATCAAGTCAGACTTACTGTATTAATCCCCAGGCTACAGCTAGTGATTCCCTTATTCTTAGTGCTGACACCAAACACGTCAGTGTTCCCAGACCCCCTCGAAGGTACATTCTAAATAGATGGACATTAATAGATAATGACTGGGAACAGAGCACATAAATACCTTTTAAAAAATTAACAAACTTGGATTTCCTTGGACATATGAGCAATGAAGAAATCACCTAGTACCTTTTTAGAAAATGCATCTGAAATGTTCTCATTCATAGCCTGCTTCTGGCTTTGCACTCCATGACGAGGGCCACTATTTATCTGTGATGACCAGGGGTCCTTACTCTGGCCGAAGTTGTCAGCAACTGCCAGCACTTCACATTTAGCAGTTTCAGACACTCTGTTCGGTATCTCGAACGCAGGTTGTGCACTTCCAGAAGAACAAGACCCTTGCCAACAAACTGAGAAGTCCCAGGGGAGGGGGGGCTAAAGGAGCTATTCATTTCTCACTATGTCACCCTATTTGCATCATGCATCATTCATCTGCTGTGATGAAATGCAACCCTGTGTTTTAAAAAAAGACCTCTGTCACAGTGAGGATACTCTATCTTTGTGAGAAGTGTTTCACATATTTTCCACGGGCACAAACTGCTCCCGCTTCTATTTAAATCTGTGTAGCGCTCTTTGCGGGACAGTATTCACTTCAAGAAGTTCATTCAGAAGGTGCTCAGCAGACGAAGAGGAAAAGCCAGCATGGCAGCCGACAGCAGCGTGGCTCCTGAAGGAAAACCGAGCACTACTCCAGCGAAAAGGGCTGTCCACAAGATCCGAATGGCCAGCCTGGTCTTCAGCTTGGCACGAGGTTGGCAGCAGTGGGCATCTGACCACCACGTGAAGCAAGCCCAAGAGCCCTCTGGATGGATGCCCTCTGAAGAAGACTCATCAACTCAGCCTGCACAAGAAAAACCCTTTGAAAAATGGCCAATTCCATCTGTCAAGAGGGACCAAGGAAAAGACGATGAAAAATCCTCAGCAAAGGACTCGGTGATGATAAGAGCAGCTGAAAAAGATGCAAGGGAATCAGATGAAGCCCTCAAAAAGTTCAGCATTAAAAGCAAAGAGGTGACCAAAACAGTTGTAAGCAAAGCCTACGAACGAGGAGGTGATGTTAGCCTCCTCAGCGGAAGATACGAGGATGACAGAAGTAGCTCAGAAGTGACCAAGCGCAAGGAAGAATCAAGTGATATCGATAAAATTCTTAGCAGCAAATTATCTCCAACCATAAGGAGAAAGTGTTCAAACGTGGTATCAGAGCTGACCAAGGGCTGGAAACACATGGAACAAGAGGACAAAGAGGGAGCGAAGGAAGACCTGCTGCTTAAGTGTCGGGATGACAGCCTGGATGCAGAGGACAGTGGCTATGGGGAAGCAGAGGACAAACTCGAGCAAGGAGACAGTGACCAAGAGGTGACAGCCGTGAGGATTAAACGACCTGTGCCATCTTTGTAAGTAAAACCCCTTTATTACAATATCACAGATGCTCAGCAGACCCAGAGACAGGTACAGGTTTCCGTGAGGAAGAAGGGGGAAACAAAATTGGTAGGAAATGGTCAAAGTGAAGGTAGTACTCTTGAAGGAAAAAAAAAAAAAATCCAAAACAAAACCAAACTAACCAACACAGAAAACCTTTCACACATCTCCCTGTGCTTAAGTAGTTAGACAACAACATCTAACTACAGGCTCAGGCTTTACGTGCTACATACATAACAGACACAGGAAGTTATATTTGAGAAATGTTAATTGTATTTACTTTTCTGGATTTACCGGTTCATTAAAATCACTACTTACTTCTAAATGCTTTTGTCCACACTGCAGATTAAAATCTTTCACCTTATCAAGAGCCCACACTTACTCATTTATTTCATCAAACGTTAAGCCTGAAGTTATGTACCTGACAAACAACATCTCCAAATACTTATTCATTAGTTTGCTTAGTATAAGTTGTACATATTCTTGGGGATAATTTGCAGAGAATATCCAAAATAGACATTGCAGGAATTACCTTTAAGTACATCTTAACAAAAGCTGGGCTCGCTGCTTCTTGTTGGAAGTTTTCCATGGATTTGGAATTCTTCAAGTTAAAGAATGGAAACTTTCACAGGAGCCCGGACTCCAAACCTACATCCGGCCTGCCTCAAAACCTGCAGAATGGATAGGAGTCATGCTGTATGTGATAAATCATCTGAATCATCAATAGATTTTTCAAATTCAAGGTCTCTTGGGGAGAAGGGGGAAGAGTACATTAATTGTTGTGGAAGTTCCTGGCATACACGATTCCTTACGGCCATAAATGGTGTGAAGAAAAAAGGAAGCAGAACCTGTTACTTGCCTGTGTAGTTATTACAGGTTCTACTTAAAAAATTAAATTAAGTAGCAGTCAAATTCACAGCCTCAGACTGTTTTGAGTAATAGTTCTTTCAGTAAGAGATTCAGGCTTGACGATTATGATACGACAGCAGGCGCATATTAAATTTGGGGCCCGGTTAATAAACGAGCAGAGTGCAGCCATAGCCACGCAGTCCTTGGGAAGTTTTCCAGAAGAGCAGAGCCTGGTGGAGATTCTCTAGCTTCCCAGAGATCTCCAGCAGAACCACCTTTCCAGAAGACGGCTTCCAACAGCTGTGCTGTGGCCAGGCTTGCCAACAGCTACCTGCCAAGCCGCCTCATCGCTTTATTGCCGGTGAAAGATTAAGACCCGTACGCTTTTCTCTGCAAGAGGGGAAGCTGTAGGCAGCCATTACAGACGCACCTTAAACGGAGGCAGGGTCAGCAGAGCTTCCCCAGTGTATTTATACTGTATCCCAGTCGCCGTTTCAGAAACGTAAAACTGGGACCAGCGCGGATGAAAAGACCGGAACAGACGCTGTGACCCCTCTGCGGGCAGGCAGGCTGTACCTTTCTCGCTGCTCCGGTTTCACACCTCGCTGCTAACAAGCATTCCCCATGACCAGCATTGCACTACACATAGGCACAGATTTCAACCACACAGGACTTTTTAGCAGAGCTAAATCCGAACACGCGTAGCTACTGGAACGATTCAGACTGGTCATCTCTCACAAGGAGCAAATAGTTATTAACCAAACTGAAAACGACTCTCCACTAACCCAGAGCACATCTGCGGCCCCTGCTTTGGAGAGACCATGCGCACTGTCCTTTGACAGAAGTCAGGGCCTCAGAACAAAGATTTCACACACAGTGGGAAAGGAGGATAACGTGCAGCAGACATCATCTGTAAATAACCTCAATTAAAACAATTTGCTCACTTTAAAATGCTATCATTGAAACAAAATAGCTATCTTCCTGTTAAATCTTACCTATATTTTCCCCAATTTTCCCCATATGTTTAATTTTAGTGCTGTGACTTAGGAAAAAAAAATTATTAGCCCTATTTACTGAGGTACAAATGGCTGAAATAACACCCCCTATGTTACTTACAGTAATCTCTTCCACTGAAAACTGACACAAAAGTAATTTGCTGCACTTACAGTGCTGTTATCAGGACTAGATTTTTTTGACTACTCATATGGTTTAATTTATTTTATAGCCTCAGAATACATTATTTCAGCCTGCTACTTTTTTGAACCTGTCAGTGTGGCTTAATCTTCCTCAGAAGGGCCGTGAGTACATGGTTGTTAAAGCAAATCTCCCATTTTCCTGTCTATGTTCTATGGAAAAAGCAGCAGCACCAGTATTATTTTTCCCTCGCATCAGCACCTTCATCATTTCCAGTTGGAATATTTACTGGAATAAGGTTTCTTCCTTAGCAGAAGGCACGTTGATGCCCGCAAGCCTAGGAAACACCATTCCATTCCTGCGTAGCAGCCAAAGGGATGCAACAGTGATACAAAACTCATTAAAAACGGATTCATGCTTTTCCCTCCGGAAAGGATTGTAGGGAACACAGAACATGGATGTTGTCCTCCTAGAAGTTCGGAACGCATTTAGGGTGACCGTTCTGGTTAACGAGTTATTTGATTGCTCCAGGCAAAGCACTTCATAGTGGGTTAATGCTCGTAACCTTCACTTCAAAGCCACAATCCACTGCGTAGGTGCTATGAAAAAAAAATGCTTCTACGTGTGTAGAGTTTACTGTGTTGTCATTAAGCTAAACTATGGGTAATACGGCGCTTTGGCCGTCAGAAATGGTTAAGTTAGAAGATGCATTAAAAAAAAAGTAACTTTTTTTTTTTCAAACCCACATGGGGCATGATAAAAGCAAAAGGATAACGGTGTTTTTTCTCAACCAGAGAAGACAATTAGGGTAAGAAAGGTGATAATAGTATCCAGCTAGAAAAGAGAATTAAAGATTTTAGTAGGAAACGGAGACAATACTTCCTGGACTGTTAAATAAGATGATGTAACAAAGCCTTCAGAGTCATGCTATCTCTTGCTGCCTACTTTCCCCTCAACCTGGGGAATTGAAGCTCCAGGACCTTCTTGGGGGTCCTGGCTTTTGGACAAAAGAGGGAAGAGCTGGCTGTGACTAAGGGATAACCCCTCTGTGACAGCATCTGCTCATCAGCTCTATTGAGACTGTTGGCATTGCTTCTTCTAGGCAATTTTGATTCACTTAGGGCTTTTTTCTCCCCTTTACTGGTACTTTCCCCCAGGAAGAGCTGGGGAAGCAGTCAATCTGAGCTTCAGCTGGAGCTAGGACTCCACTGTCCCAGGGTTTCAGTGGCTTCTGGGAGATCCCATAGGCTTCAGGAGACAAATCGTTTTGCTTAATCAAATGCTGTGCCCACAGTTCCTCTGGGCAATGAACCCACAATTCAGGGCAAGGGGCAAAGGATCACAGCTTTCCCTTTCTCTGTATGACAAGAGCTTCTATGCAGGAGGATTTGGGTTATCGCTGGGAAACAAAGTTGTCTAGCCTTACCCCGCTGGCGTATTTTAATGCTTTCCTGCCAACACCTACCTGCTAATCCCTTACACGCACAAAACCACAGGTACGCACACACTGCCTACTCTCAGGTTGCTCTGCAGTCATGCCACAGAAGAAAGGCACATCTGCTTAGCAACACCATGTGCTTGATTCTTCTGATGCTTTTCACCGCACTGATGGGGAATTCTGGAGCTTTTTAAATACACTTTCTCAGTACGGCTAAGACAAGCCTGTGGCAACTCCACAGCTACACAGGGTCCTGTTCTTCTAGTCTTTCCTCTACCCTTGGCACTAAGCGTCCCCACTTCTTGATCCATAGTGCTACCCAGTACTGGCATCCTTCTGGTGCACAGCCCTTAACTGGGGACGCCTATGTTGCTATTCCCTCTGTCAACAGGCGCAGCAGGAAACAAAGGAACACCCAAGCAACAGGGAAACAAAATTTTCTGCAGGTTTGCAGTCCTCTGTACTGTTTGGCTAACTGCACTTTGGTTCCCGGGTGTTACTGCTATCATTCAGCTGTCATTACTGGGGAGGTCTCAGAGCAGCCTCCAAGGGAGTAAAAATATTAGAAAACAAATTACTTCGGCAGAGCCACGGCACAACGTACTCCCCAGCCGAGCTCCGTACAGACACGACAACAGGATGTGGGCAGCACAGAGACCGCTCAGACTATCTATAGCTCCCCCACAACACGTGAGATTGGCCACTAGAGGAAAGGCTATCGACAATTTGTCTGCCTGGAGTCATCCAGAGCTGTGATGTTGCTACACCGCGCACAGGCACAAAAAATAATGGGAAAAAAATAGCAGTAAAACCTCTGAAGGTCTTTCCTCACCCTGTCACCTTGACACAGATCTCAGTAGCAGAAGTTTCTTTCGGGCTTGTACCCTGCCAGCGGTGATGTGAATTTTGGGCTGCAATACTTGTTCAGAACCAGACTTCAAATACATACACAGAGCTAAGTGCACTCTATTAGCTTTTTGCTGTTGTTACAGGGGACAGTTTTTTCCTAGACCCTACCCCGTTTTTCAGCCGAGAGCTGAGGACCCAGTCCGTACACTTACAGGTTTTGTCTTCCCTAACATCAGGGCAGGCAGACTTCAGGCTCTGCTCGGCAGGCAGGAACAGGGAGCTGCGTGACCGCCCAAAGGTAGAGAAAGGGCAGGCAACACACGCCTTCTTCCTGCTACAGCACTAAGTTATTCTGGGCAAAAATTGTCAAAATGGGGTCAAGCCTGGGCTGGAGGATGATAATGTAGATGAAATCAAGCTGCAATCAGCAAACACGCTTTGGAGTTCACACTGGAAGGTGGACGAAGCAGCCCCCAAAGAGCTGATTTAGAAGTAGTGAACTCATGCCACCTGGTGGTCAGCATCTCGGCTGGAAAACAGGGTGACCAAGG
>NW_010239229.1:0-4409 GCF_000690775.1 Eurypyga helias
GGACAAGAGGTAACAGGTTTAAACTCAGAGGGGGTAGATTTAGATTGAACATCAGGAAGAAGTTCTTCCCAGAGAGGGTGCTGAGGCACTGGCACAGGTTGCCCAGAGAAGCTGTGGATGCCCCCATCCCTGGATAGGCTGGATGAGGCTTTGAGCAACCTGGTCTAGTGGAAGGTGTCCCTGCCCATGGCAAGGAGGTTGGAACTGGATGGTCTTTAAGGTCCCTTCCAACCCAAACCAGTCTGTGATTCTATGAAGTATCTACCTACCAATGATTCTTTGGCAGTTCTCATGGGATGGCCAAATTGCATAATTAAGGTCCCAAAGAACAAGTTTGCACATAACAGAAGATTGCTCCATCACTGATATATACTAGAACCATTTCCACCTGTTTTGGCAGAGGCTGCATGCTTTGGGGCACAGCAGCCAAAGCAACCACCCACCCCGCAAACGTTACTGCGGATCGGAAAAGATTTGAGTCAGAGGGCTAGAACAGCATGCAGCGGCTGTACTACTGCCTCTAGATACCATAGGGTGACGCGAAAAACAGCAGAGTCTTACAAAGCAGGCTATGGTATGATATAAAATCCCTATTTAGAAAATGCAGTCATCAATTTTTATTTTTTCATCTCACTATCTTTCTCCAGATTTAGCATCTACCCCAATTTTCAGTTCCCACAGTAGCTTTCACTGGGTTTACCATAATCATTATTTACCTACGCTCACTCTTCATCAGTATATCTACTTGGATGCAGCTAAGAAATTGGTGGTAAGTTAGTTCATTGTTGAATCACTTGATATAATAGATTCAGTGTGTTTCTCTTAATATATGTGGTCTGGGGAGGGGGTAGAGAGGGCTGTTATGTTGGTTTTGGTAGTTCTTCTCCTCTGTGCCTAGCACATGTGGTAAGGCAACAGCAATAAATTGGAACAAAGGAAATAAAGTACGAAGGCTTTAGGGAATGTGTTTTAGAAGAAAACTTGGCTCACCACTAAAAGCAGTATTGCCTTGTAACGGATGTTTAAAATTCAGATGCAGAGAGAGACAGACAAAATTGTATAAACACAAGTGACTTACAAGACTGTGCAGCTTTCAAACAGTACTGCACACCAGTCCATCTCCCCAGCTCTTCCTGGACCTGGCCAGACAGACCCCATGCTCCAAAACAGCAAGAGTAAAGCAACAGCAGCGGCACATCTCATCTCTAAGCAGTGCTGCAACGCATGAGGTTGCAGACAAAGGATTAAAGAATTAAAACCAACCCAGGCAACTGACATTGTTTTCCAGCATCAGGGCTCTCCAGCTGCTGTTGACAGCCATACTGCAAATCAATATCAGCTAGAAACATGCTACATGGAAGGGTAATTTGTCTTCCCTGGGATCTGGACATGCCTCACACGGCAGTGTTATAGCAGCAGCTTCACATAGCAAGAAGGGACTCTACTGAAGCTCTGTTCCCAGCCTTGGGTGGGCAGAAACTGCTCAAGAGAAATAGTAAGTACTTTGGAGCAGATTTTTCAAGGTATGTAGGAGTATAAGACATGAAGAGAGGTGCTTGGTGAGATTTACCTAGACCTCAAGGTGAGTCAGGCGCTTCAGACTTAATCCCTGAGATGGGAATTTTCCTCCTCTCTCCCTCCCACCTCTTGCGGAACTTTTGAAAGGCCTTTCTGCACCTTGAGGCACCTAAATACCTCTGCAGAGCCTTTCAGATTTCAGGTAACTTAGCCTCCTCTGGTGGGCTGCCCATGGGACTCCCAGCCAGGCTGGTGGTCAAGGGTCAGCACTGGACTGACAAGTGCTAAGGGCAGGAAAGTAATCCCAGCTGCGGCAGCACACAAGAAATCCTAAGAGGATAAAAGGGATCCTGCTTGTCTGTCCTGTGCCTTTTAACTTTTTAGGGTAAATGGTCTCTATTTCATTTAATGCAATAGGCTTACTGCCAGTCTTCTGCCCATACATTTTAGCTCAAGTAGACTAACATTAAATGTACCCTACATACACTTTGCTGGCAATGTTGATCTGCCTTTCCAAATTTTGCCCTTTTCTCATGCTCTATCAGTTCCAAGCTTAAATAAAAACAAAACCCAGATACCAAGAACTGCATAGTGACTAAGGTGGGGGCTGTGAAAGGAATAGAGAGGGAAGATATTGTAAATGGAACCAGGCAAGTGTGACTTGGGGGCAATTAGTGAGCTTACATCTGTGAGGAGTCCTTACTAGAAACAACAGGTAGAGAAGCAGAGCCAACAGCAGAAAGTGCTCAGGATCAAAGAACGTGGAGCCCTGCCATCCCACATCAGCAGCAGTCCAGGTGGTTGATGGGTGCTGGTGGGAACAAGAGATCCAGGGTTAGCACTGTTCCTCCTAAGTGGGACTGTGATTGGGGTGCACAGCAGGTTGCATGGAATGTGTAGGGCTAGAAACAACAGGTAGAGAAGCAGAGCCAACAGCAGAAAGTGCTCAGGATCAAAGAACGTGGAGCCCTGCCATCCCACATCAGCAGCAGTCCAGGTGGTTGATGGGTGCTGGTGGGAACAAGAGATCCAGGGTTAGCACTGTTCCTCCTAAGTGGGACTGTGATTGGGGTGCACAGCAGGTTGCATGGAATGTGTAGGGAAAATACTGGAGAAGAGAGGGAGGAAAAATTACAATTCTCTTCACTAGCAGCAGAACAGCAAACTCCTAGCAAAAGGGTCTTAAGGTTCAGCAAGAAAGTCCCTGTGCTTTTACCTTCCTTCTCTGGGATTTCTCTCTACGAGCAGAGACGCTTGGTGCCCACACTGTGGTTTGCAGGCACCTGGACTGCGGGATAGTCCCAGCAGAAGAGGTATCACAGCACATAGGGGCAGCCCATGGCGAGAGGGTGCTCCTCAAGGCAGGCTGCCACTGTCAGCAGGATGACAAAGGAGGAAAGCCCTTTCAGTCACAGCACTTCTCCCCACCTGCCACTTTGGACAGCCTACCAAGAAGCACTGGGAGCATGGGGGGCTGGCTGCTCAGAAAGCTGAGGAGCACCAGCACTGCCAGGTTGTAAAGTTAAACCGGGACACACACCAGAAAGGGAGCCTCCAGACACCAGTGCTCTGAAATCATAATCGCCTTCCATGGCCATAGCTGCCTCCAGCCATGGGGTGAGGCACCCTCTGGCAGCCCTGGGGATCTCTGGTGCCAAAGGGGAGCCTGAGGCTTGCTTGCTTTGAGCGAGTCACATGGGCAATCCGGCAGCACCATCAAGCATGAACTGCCGGGTCCTGCCAGCAAGGCAAGGAGGTTCACCACCAGCAGCAGTCCTCTAACCACGCTGGTATTTACCAAATGTGGCCATTTATCACCCAGTTTGGAAGCACACATCAAGGAAATCTATTCATATCCTGCAGCAATCAGCTCTGGGTGGATGGGGCGGAACACCTATCCCGTGGGAAACGCCTCTGAAAGGCACAGTTATTAGGCACCCATCCTGCAAGCTGCAGGCTCTTCTGGGTCACACAAGTGAAATAAGCAAACTCAAAGGGAGCTTCCTCACACAGAGGAGCTCTCCAGCTTCAGCAATTGAAATCAAAGAGAAATTGGATTGGGGTAGAAAGAGAAAGACCTTGGGCAAGGTGAGGGACCTAGGGAAAACACAGAGCAATTTGGAGCAGCTGTCCTGCAGTGTTCAATAGTATCCCAGCATTGCCCATTGCTAAGGATGAAAAGTGAAAATGAGGCCCCTGAAATCCTGTTGCTAGTTTAAAAACAGAAAAACCCAAGCAAACAAAAAAATCTCAATGAATTTTGGGTACTTTATTCATTGCTTTCCTATTCCTGAGCCTGTGGAGTATATTCAGCTCTCATGTTCAATCTTTTCTCCATCAATACAAAAGAAAAAAGTATGCTTTTTAATCTACATTGTAATGAAAACAGAAATTTCCTGCTTGTTCTCTGTTTAAGGATTCATGCCTCTGAGGAAAGCTCTGAGCATTGTTGGTTTGTAAGAAAATGGAGAACAGAAAAAATTGGAATTCCAGAGATGGATAATTATGAGTAAACTCAATGCTGATTTTTTTTTTTTTAAATAAACTAACCAAGACTGAATTACTGTTAAGATATCAATTTTAAACAGTGAAAAAAAGTTGTATAAACGAATCTGTACAGTGTCTTTAAAGAAAAAGGCTACTCAAACACAGCATGCTCTGTGAATAGCTCCAGCCCACTCCAGTTTGATTTTCCCTGTTTAAATGCAGGAAAGGTTTCCACTGCTTGTAGTCACCAGCACCGAGTTAGACATCAGGGCAGCCCTCCAACACAGCAAATGCCCATGCCTGCTGCTAAAAGCAAAACACACTGCAGGAGACATTTAAGGGAGAGAGCTTCATGCAGAAATGCATGTGGTTGTGACCAGGTTTGGTCACCGGGAAGACTGCAG
>NW_010239229.1:4440-21294 GCF_000690775.1 Eurypyga helias
GCTGCTGTGCTTGCTCTAGATTGTTATCCAGCAACGAAACACTCCCTGAGGTTTTCATCACAACACATACTCATGAGAAAGCTGCAAAAGAAACACACACGTTTCTCATTTGGCAATGACACGTATAGCCAGAAAACAAAGCTGTAGCTTTGGCTGCTGCCAAGCACCAGAGCCCTGTTGGGGGAGTAGCTAGGGACCACCTCACCCTTGAGGTGCTAACAGGGGGACGTCCACAACCCCACCCAAATACATGAGTATCACAACAAATTCTCTTCCTTCTGCCATACTATGACCACAGTCTCGAGCACCACAGCCGACAAACTGGGTCAGGGTAATCTCCAGCAATCCAGCTAAGCTAACTTTCTGCCTGCTCTGCATTTTTTACAGCAGTGCAGAACAGATGCAATGGGGGTCGGAATCTGGCCCCCCACATGCATAATTTTAAAGATTATCATTCAGGAGAAGCTATTGTGAGGAAGAAAAAAATGCTTAGCCCAGAGCCCAGTTATTTCTCTAACCCTGAATTCTTTAAAACATAATATTTTATTTGGCCGGTTATAGAAAACATGTGGCAAAGCCTTCCGTTTTTTGAAGGTTTGTCCTGCAACGCAAGAAGAAAAATAACTGAACTTTTATTCTGCCTCTCACTGCTATGCACATCCCTGCACCCACACAAGCTGCTCTGGCCTGAATTTTAAGTGCTGAATGCATTTGATAACTCTATTTACTCTGCAGAAATACCAACAAGGTCCCAATCAAAAGATCAGCACCATGACCTACAGGGTGGGGGCAAAAAGAAAGTGCACCATGGAAGCTTTGCACTCCGAGCAAAATGGGAACATTCAAGATGATCAGTTATTAAAAAGGACATGAAAAATAGCAATTTCAGGATAGACTTAAGCAACAGAAAACATTCACCTCAGTCATACTGTATTTAGCAGCAGCAAGAAAATTTGTTAAGAAGTGATGAACAGTCCTAAATCCTTCACCTGAGTAGAAGGCTGAGGGACTGACTAGCATACAGCCCATTTTGGGTGGAAAAAGCTTTGTTTTTAAAGTTCCAGTTCCAATTCCTACCTAACATCAGGCCCCAAACATCACCTTTCCCCTGTTAAAAAGAGGACACAATTTCCCATTTACCTCCCAGGAACCCTGCACTTGCTAATGAGCTCAAGCAGCATTGGCAGGGGAGTTGGAGGGTGAGGCACGTTATATCACACAGGAGGAGCACAGCAAAGGAATTGCTTGCAAACTCGTTTGCCGTTTTCCCCGTCCTGTCAGCAGTTATTTCTGTATCCAACCCTCTCATAAACCTTTCCTAAGGACATGGTACAAAATGAAGGGTTCTCTTCTGAGCGTCGCTGGTAGAGCTTTAAGTCCCCAACCATCAGGGCGAGCGCAAGCCTGCTACAGCAACACCAGCCGGAGGCCGACTCCAACCCTTCCCCGCAGGAAGGCTGATGCCGTGCCAGTGCAAAGAAAGGGTGCACACACATTTCCATCCTACTGGCTCAGCTCCTGGGATGGTTATTTCCAGCTGAGCATCAAGCAGTAGTAGGAGGTAACCTTTCCAGCCTGGCCTTCTGTTCCCGTAGACAAAATGACATAGTAAAGGTATTTCTAAACATCTCAAAGCGCCAGAGGGTTACGATGGTTAGGACAGTGTTAGTTATTGCCCTACTTCCTTTGCCAGAGGTGGATCTCCTTACTCCCTAAAGCCTCTTCTCAACTGAGCCACCACATGACCTGTAACTCACCTGCTCCTTTTCCCCTCTGACCGACCAGGCAATCCAAGCTCCCTCTGCCTGTAAGTAAGGAGCAAGCCCACTGCTTAAGATACCTGTGTTCTATGGTCAGCAAAGCAATTGCCTTTCTTACTGATTTTGCTAATTAGGTAATTGGTAATGCCCCCGAGCACTGCTTGTGACCCAGTTGCAGGCCTGCTGCCATTCAGCAGCTCGCGCTTGGCACAGTGGTTGTGCGTGACTCAGGCTAGCAGGAGCCTGTGGAGATGCCTTCCCCTGATTTATATCTGCAAGTGATTCTTTGTGTTTGGACCGTATTGTTGGCGTGCCAGCTACACTGTAAAAATCTGGAGTTAATAAACTCCACTTTCAGATCACGGCGGCTCTCTCCAGGGTGCAGCTTTGGAGCGCTGGTAGCGCTTGCTCCTGCCCTCTCAGCTAGCATGGCAGCTGATGCATTTCACGTTGGGAAAAACCCTGTGGTCAAGTACATGAACAACCCCCGGGAAAGCCCAGGTTCACAGTGTCTAGTAGCCTGCCTCCCTCTTGCTCCACCTCCCTTTTGGTTTGGGGTTCGGAACATGTGGTCATGCAGCCCTAACCCTAAGGGTGAGGAAAGCCTCCTAACACTTGTGAGTTGGGGTCCCCCTGAGAAAAGAGGGAATTTCAAAAATGAAAAAGAAAAAAGAAAGATAGAAGACGGATGTGACCAGATGTCACAAACCCTTGATTCCAGGGGAATCTGAAAAATGTTACCTTAGCTCTAGCAACAGAAATGTTCCTGTCCTTGGCAGAATCTTCCAGCAGAGAAGCAGGTCCCTTTGGGAGAGCTGTTCAGCTGCTCTGGCGCCTGTGAGGAAACCTGTCTCGGGGCATCTCATTCTGCACAGGCCCAAATCTGTTTCAGATCTGGCCTTTAACCTCCATGCCTCACATCTGCACCTGCAAGGTGGAGCAATTCTTCTTTTTCTAACCTTTCCTGCAAGAAAGCAAAAGGCGAGGTGAGCTTTGCCCACCGGACATAGTTTGCAAAGCCACAGAGGACAGAAAGGAAAGAGGCTTTAGGAGGAATGGAGTCACATTGAAGGTAACAACTCCTCCCTACCTGGCACTTAGCTGTCTCCTTTCTGATGCACTCCCATGCATTTATGGCCCCACTAGTGACACGTGCTTTCTTGAAGGGCTTGTTCCTGTGGCCCTCAGAGAGGCTGGGACCAAGCAGCCCCGTCCTCCTTAGCTCCACAGCAAGTTGCATTGGAAACTACTCAAGAAAGGACTGTTATTTTGCAAAGCAGTGAGTTCATTTATGGAGCTGTATAAATAACAGGGCCATCTCTGCCACCTGGGCTACACCCTGCTAAACAGCTGCTCTGCATCTCTCTGCAGAACTGGTGACATTTTATAGTGGGTGAGGTGACTCATGCATTGCACTTCATTCCTTGCCAGATTTGTGGCTTGCTTGTGGATTATCAGCCAAAGAGGGTGGAAGCAACTTTCACTTCTCAGCATCCCCATGGAACAGGTATTCTTCAGAGCTGGCTACATTTCAGCAGAATGATTCATTTTCTCCAGACAGTATTTCCAGCTTGTATAAACTGGATCGATGTCAATGGAGCTACACCAGTTTACATCAGCCCAAGAACGCGGCTCTCTATTTTCATGACATGGAGCTCAGTCCTGGAAAGTTTTGAGTAGCCTCTTGATGGTGCAGGCTGGATGCTCCTGTGGGTATTGAGCCCTGCCTAGGAGGAGTGGGATTTGGGAGGCTGGCTTGCTTTGCGTTACTCTGGAGAAGAAACAGGGCAGTACTAGTCACAGTGAATGACAACATGAGTACCAGAGGAAATGTCTGGCAAACAAAATTAAACACTTTAGGACTGAAACAGGAAGGTGGGGCTGGAGGAGGGCTGCAACAGGCCCAAGAAAACCCTGATGTGGGCAGTCAGGAGAGCAGGATGGGACCATGATACTCATCACCTCCATGTCAACAGCTTTTCATACCAAGAACTGAAGGGATTAAAGCACTTCCATTCAGACACCCAGAAGAAAATCAGCAAACACAGAATGGCTGTGTGCAACTCTAACTAATACTTCAGTGCCAGTTCTGCGCACAGTGGTGAGCAGTGGGTCCTGTGCAGTGCTGGATGCTTGAGGTGAAGGGATGCATGCAGCCCCCTCCCTGTTCATGCCATACTAATTAAGGTTAACGAGGCTTACAGTCATCCTTTTCCCCCAGCCCTTCATGGAGATTTACTCCTGGGCAAATCCCTGTACCAAAAACGCATTGACAAACATCTCAGACCCAAGGTACCTGCATGAAGAAGCTTGGAAACCTATGTGAGAATTAGCCAGAGCCACAGAGCGATGCTGTATGTTAAATACTGTGGTTGTCTACAGGAATATTCACCCAGACATAGCAGCGCTCTTTGCTAAACAGGGTTGAGCATAAATAATCCCACTTTACACGGGGAGAACGCGAGCCACAGAGATTAAAGGCTGCCGCCATCAAACTGAAAACAAAACCTTCAAATCACAGAGGCACCTAGTGCCTAGGAATAGACAAAACCAAGCAGTGAACAAAATCAGGTATTTGTATATGACACAGCAGTTTCACTTTAACAGACCTTGAGCACGTGGGCTCAGTTACAGAAAGAAAATGCTTGTCACAGCCGCGCAACATAATCATACTGCCACTGGTATACCTTACGTTGAAAGTGTAGCCTGGTACAAGAGTATCTTTTCCTATTGGGACATTTACCTCATACCTCATTCCCAGAAACAAATCTAAACCAGAAAGAGTTGTTGCTCCCAAAGCCAGAATTCTCCGAGCGTTACACTGCCAGGAGATTTAAATGTTCAATTTATACTATAAAACTGCCTCCTGTAAAGGATCTCCAGTTCCTATAATCCCAGCACTGCCATGGATCCCCACATCTGCTGGCCTTCAGACATGGCTCCAGCCAGAGATTTCCAGCTTGCTGTGCTGCTCATACACCTCCAAGAAACCGCCCCAGTCTTCTTAGAGCTTTACTTCTCATATATTTATGAATTTGAATTGATTTGACTAGTTCTAGCAGCCGGCTGACACAAAGGACAGAGCTAGACCAACCTACACTCTCCTTCTCTCCTGGCAAGTCTATTTGCGGCCCTGTGCACTGCCAGAAATAAACTGCTTTTCTTGGCCAGACCCACTGGCACGCACTGGGCTCGCTATGGAGGGCACAGCAACCTCAAAGGTTTTAACTCAGATTTCAAAGTCCTCACCAAGGGGTTTTAGAGGGCTGGAAATGCTCCTGGGAGTGGTGGTGAGTGGAAGGAAGAGGAGGGAGGTAAAAAAAAATAAGATTTGTCTCATCTCCTCATGCTTGGAAAGCAGTCATTTAGGATCTGCCTGTTCCCTTCCATCACATTTCTTCTTGTAGCTGGAATATCCTGCTAGTGCAGCACTGAGAATACTTTTCAATGACTCATTAATGTTTGCATATGTATGGCAGATGCTTTCTTTCTTAATAAACAAACAAACAGAAACCTCAAACACCCTCTGAGAGATGGAATGTTTTTCCTACAGCCAAGGCCAGAGTGGTTGCTTGTGCAGTGGAAGAAGCTCCCCCCAAATCCCCAAAATCACACTTTATGAACATCTCTCCTCCCTTCCCTTGCCACATGGGTCATCCAGAATTTAGGGAGGGGTGGAGGTACTGAGAAATGTCACAGCTGCTTATTTCCCTCTGCAGTACCTAAGAGGAGGGGTTTTTGGAGGACAACAGCTGAACATAGCTGACGGGATGCTGCATTAGCACAGCCTCTGATGGGTGTTCATCAGAGCATCTTCTTGTGCAGGAACCCCCAGCTGAGAGAGGCAGTGCCTGAGGTCACCACAGAGGGGGCTTTTTTCAATTATTTATGGCTGAGGCTTCCTAAGCTATTTAGGTGCTTTTGTTAATTTTGTCCCAAACCCTTTTTATTCCCATATTTCACTTAACTCACTGGGAAATTAAGCACTGATTTCCCAGTCCTGGCAGTCTTCAGCTTTGCTATGCAGTTCCCATGTGGTTTTTACATCATGAAAATGGCTGTGTTACACAAGGGGCACATGAGATAAAGGGTATAAAGGGGCACACCAACAGGCCATAAGAGGGTCAGGAGTCAAAAAGTTCAGATGCAGTATTGCAGGAAGGTGGTACGAGGGAGAAGTGGTCTCTCTGTGTTTGGCCCGCGAGCTTTACTCCCATGCGTCAGCTCTCCCGTGCTAAGGCAATACCCACTGCTCCATGTACACAGAGCATCTTTTTTGTGGAGAACTGTTCATACACACTGAACTGATTCTACATCAGCAACCACTACACAATTTTAAATAAAAGTGAGGTGTATATTCCTTTTAAGTCTTGTGCAAAGGCATCAGCTACTGAAGGCAAGAGGGATTCAGGCGAATGCTCCATGAGATGTGACTAGAATATGTTTCTTCTCACGTCCTCTAATCAGAAGTAGTAACGTATTCTCTCTTTTCCCCTAAGACTTGGAAATCACATTTTAGTGCCTGCCTGTCCTGACTGTCAGGATCAGCATTTCAAGTAGCAATTCAGCCTTCATCAACATTCAACAGCATTGTAAGTCAGGAAAAATTAATGTAATACTAACATAGAGCTATCAAGAAAGGTAAAACCTAAGTGTTCAACTTGCAGTGGACACATCACAGTGTAATGTGTACTGTGCTTAGCTACCGCAATATGCATATTCTATCTATTTATACATTTAAATATATTGACTCCAAAGTTTTGCTTTGTAGCAGAGGAAGACAGCTGAGGTACTTTTCTTAATATCTGGAAGGGATTTACTGTCTTTCAGAACAACTAGCTATCAGTTCAGCCGTTTTGGGGCCCAGTTGTATAAACCTGCATTTCTGTTCCCTCTGTCTCCAGGGCTACTCTAGTACAGCTGAACGAAAATGAGCCTGGCTGAGGTGTTTAGCTGAACAGGGCTGCAGTAAACGTCTAGTGGCATTTTCAAACACGCCAAGGCTGCTACCTTATGCTGACATTAGCAGGAGTGAGATGCCCAGGCATGCTGGAAAATCTCTGTAGCTGCTTAAGTCTCACTTGCACCAGCATGGTACATGTGACATGGTGCCTGGAGCCAGCATCCCACTGAATTTTAGTGCAACTGAGACATCTAGAGCCAGTAAATGCCTGCAAAACCTTGCACCAGTGGGCACTCACAGTGCTGCAGGACTGGAGCATGTGCCCTGGGTTGTATCCATGCTGCAGCCTGGTTGCTCCCATTAAGCTCTCTTTTCCCCTAGCTGGTACAATTGCTTCAAAACTGGGGTACAAAGAGCAGGGAACAACAAATGAGCACACAGAAGCAACAAACCTTTGCTCAGCAAGATAAGCCCCAAAGGCCAGATTCTGCACCATCAATCACAAAGCTGACATAAGCAGCGAGCAGGTGAAAGATCAAGACTGACTTGGGACAGAAGACACCTGTAACTATCCTAACAGCTTGAAGCAGTGGTAAGGGCATCTGCTAAAATCTCCTTGCTATGTATGGGGCTTTATCTGTTCCAAATGTGTCTTGAATAAACACCATATCCGTCTTTAAAACAAGGAAGAGCTTTTCCTACAAGTAAAATTATGTTAACAATCTGCTGCTTGGAATTTCATCTAGATATGCAGTTCCAACAAATTGCAAAAGACACTGCTGGGGCACCTGCAAAGAAGTTTCATGGCAACGTAGACATTTTTGCTGGAGAAGGTGTGCTCGCTGCAGGGATGGGAGCAGGCAAGCCAGCCTGCTGCAGCTTAAGACAGCACTCTACTGCTGAATCCAAGTCACACTACATCTTAGCGAGTGCCATGCTTGTTTGACTGCGTACAGACCAAGTGCTATAGAAAAATGTAAATATTTTTATGGCCTGGCTTGCTTCTAAGCCTAGGAGGACAGCTGGCTAAGTGGAAAGGAAAAAAAATGCCGTGCACACACAGCAGAACAAATCTAATGAAAGACAGAACCCAGAGGTATTCTTTAACCCAGAGACGGAGTGCTTTGCATTGTCAAATAGCAGTTGTTTAGTACACCACAAAGAGAGCATTAACGTCTAGATAACACAATTAATAATGAACTCCCCAACACAAAGTACTGTCGCCATCAGCATGACCTCACTCTCCTCATGCACAGAACACAGGCTGTCAGTACAGAGCTATTCACTCGTCTCGTCTTGCTTTTGAGAAACCAGCCAAGTGCCCAGCTCGCTCCATACTGGTGGAGGGTTATAGTGGAGATGGAGCCAGGCTTCTCTTGGAAGTGCGCAGGGGAAGGACAAGGGGCAAATGTGCCCAAGACGGAAGATGGGAAAATCCGCTTAGATATTAGGAAAAAAGTTTTCACCCTGAGGGTGGTCAAACATTGGAGTGGGGTGCAGTGAGGTAGCGGGACCCCTGTTCTTGGAGATACTCAAACACTAATTAAACACAGCCCTGAGCAACTTGGTCCAGTTGGATCTGTGTTGAGTAGGGGCATGCAGAAACTCCTACCATCTTCTGTTATCCTGTCATTCCTTGGTTAGCCCAGAAGGGCATTTTTGAACAAGGCATTTGTCATGATTTCTTTTCTTGACTTCCTCCTCAACTGACTTCCTCTTCTTGACTTCCTCCTCAATCTGTGACAGCCACATCAACTGGCTGTCACAGATACAGATCCACTGTACTGGCTGACTAGGCCTCCAGCCAAGTGACACCCAGGAAATATGTGACTGGACCTAGGAATCGGCTTGAACTGGGGTGCAAGTTACTTTAAAGATCAGTTTCACCTTGTCAGATCTAGAAGGCTACAGAATAGAATGAAATTTGGTGCTCGCAACATGAAGACCCAGAGATAATGACAGTTCAGATCCCTGACACAAAAGCTGGAAAGGATGGTCTACAGAAAAGAAGGCTCCTCTGTGGTCACTGTTAGGGTTGCTCTTGCCAGCACTGAGACAAGGGAGTCACACCAACTCTGATGGATCACTTCTGCTTGTCCTGCACACCCCTTCCAGACAAGATTACACGCCGGCATGCACTCCAGTCTCTAATAGCTGAGTCCTGAAGGGGATGTGGGAGGAAGCATTGTGGGTTTAGCTGAAAGAAGTCAGCTTTCTGACTATGTTCCCAGCCTCAGGCAGCTGCAGATATTGGAGAGGAAGTTCAATGTCAGGGTGTAAAACAGCTCCGCAGCACTGCCTGGAAGTCACCCCTCACAGCCCAATGTGCCCAGCCTGGTCATGCAGGGAGCTCCTGCTGACATCCACTCACCTGGGAAACATGAGAGCTTGAATACCCATTTAACAACCAAAACAAACATCCTTCATAAAGTCAAAAAGCCTGAGCTGAGGTCTCTAAGCTGTCACTACTGAGAGTCTCCAATAACTGCAGGTTACACCTCTCAAAGTCACTTCTCACCCGTGAGAAACACAGCCCTCTGCTGTTACCTACCAGGACTATAGAACCATTGCTTCCCGACAACACGCTTCAGCAGCAAATTCATGAAAAAGGATGTCTTGATCTCCCTCGCTCTGCTCTGCCTTCCAACATGATGTTCAAACCAGCTCTGAAAGTCGTAACTTGTTTATGTTATATCTCTTGTCTTTTCAGACGCTACCACCCCAGCTAGCCACAGCTTCTGGCATGGGGATCATCCATTCCACTCCCGTGGCTACATCTGAAAGCACTGGGATGCAGCTTTAGTGATGCCAAGAAAGCTACACAAGGTGTAAAAACGTTTGGAAGACAGCCTAAATGCAACACCAAAGAAGAGGTAAGAGAGGTAAGCCCTGCACAGAGTTTGGCAACATCCTAATGCACTTAATTTCTTTAGATTACATTTATTTAATTTTATCTTTTCGTATCATCAGTGCTTATGAAGTTCAAGCTTAACCTGGGGGAAAAAAGAAAGACTCATGTGGATAGATAAAAGCCCATCTAAAATATTAAAGCCATTTTTACAGCTAAACATTAAAAGTATTTCAAGTTGTTTCTTCAAATATAAATACTGTAATTATGTTAAATGTAAGGTTATTTCTCCTCATTTAACAAGTCCCTAGTCTTGTCTGTGTGCTTGGAAAAAAAAGCAAGAGGACAAGGTTTAGCTGGGCCAGGATGAAAGCACAAAGATCTTGAGGCCTGTGCAGGTTTAATTTAAATTGCAGGGTGGAAGGTCTCCAGCCACAGGGGCACAACAGCCCAGCTGGTTGCCTCAACCCCTACAGCCACTGGGAGACCCATCCCCAGGCTTTAAATCCAAAACTGTGCCACTGGAGCGAGTCCTCAGGACATTTTCCTCTTGACTCTGGGGCTTGTGCTGATTTGCTGCTCGATGATGAACAGCCTCATCCTTCAGACCTGGGAGACAGCCCATCTTGCCCCTCAAGGTGCCCTGCTGCCTTTTCCCTTGGTCCTCAGCAGCCCCTGCGCCCCTCCACCTGGCACTGAGGGAGGCTGATCCTTTCCTTTTCGTTACCATCAGCAGCCTCTTTGCTCACTGACCGGGGATTTGAATTGATCTGTCTCCTAAGTGGTTTTTGGGTATCTGTACATGTGTCTGAATTCAAAGAGGCTTCTGAAAGCTGAATGCAGCTGCAGCAACCAGCCAGTCACCTGCGAAGGGGCCCATGGTCACGTAGTTGCACAACCGGGGCCTGTTTCCCCTGGGCTTTTTACATGGTCTCACTCCCCTTTTCCTGCTCTTTCTGGCTTCAGTTATGGCCATATGTGAACCATGCACCCTGCATCCCGAATTTTTTTGCATGAAGGTTTTCCTTTAGTTCAGCCATTTCATGTGTTTCTTGTCTATTTGGTGAAGCAGCTTCTCCCCACCCCCCAATTCCTGGGAATCATGAAGGATGAGGCAGCCTACAGCTTTCAAAGGAATGACATTTCTCTTGGCATATTGATTACCAATACTGTCACTGCATGCCATATGCAAAAAACCAGGTTTCTGAGGATGCCAGGGCTCAAATAAAACACTATAATTCAGCATACTTACATTTTCTAGCTACACTTGGAAAAAAACCAACCATGCAAAAGTTCTTCCTTATTTTCCTCTTGCTTTTCTCTTGTCTAGACCCAAGTGTCAACATGAGAATTTAAAACCTCCACAAAGCATGTTTCCATGTGTTTTGCTGCTCTCTGAAGACTTTTTCAAGCACACACTGGCAGTAGCCTAAATACTCACTGGTGGCTTTACAAAAGGATAGGGAGGAATACTTCTTTCTCTTACTTCTACTTTTACTTAAAACCAGCCAACAACTTGAACAAGAGATGATGGCACATTAGATGTCGTAAATAAGTGTAGCTCATAACAATTAACTGCAGGAGCAGTGACAGGAAATGAGAAAGCATGTATGTGCATGTGCATATGTGCACAGGCAATATAATAAACGATTTCATGGCAGAAGCAAAGTCTAGTAACCCAACACCCAGAGCCATCCAAAGTGAGGTTGAGGTGCAAGCATGATTGACCTCCCTGCACATTTACCTTATGCTAGAGCCTCTTGTTTCCTAATCATATGCCTTTTTTTCCACCCCAGATAATTCATTACTTAGCAGGGGTGGCACTAACTAAATAAAAAGTTATTCAACATTTGATCCCCACCATGCTGGCTCATGCCTTACACACTGTGCATGGTTCCAGCACTTCTCTGAACACAGAGCTATTCATTTTCCATATGGTCCTCAATGAGATGCCTATCCTATGGATCCTGACTGCAAGTTTTAAGGACTACAACCATGCAACTTCTTGGTGAAACAAAGGAAAAGTACTTATTTTTATTTAGGAGATGAGGAAGTGAGTACACAGAAGGTCAGAAGTGCCCTCTTATTTCATGCAAATTTGGGATTTTTAGAGGCTGATTCTTCAGAGGTGACTGCATCCAGTAATGCTTCTTAGTGCCCTGCCTTTCCAGGGAGGGAAGGATCAGTGATGCCTTTATAGGGTGAGGAGACAGCCATTTCCTTTCATGAGCTGACACTATCAATGCCCACACATGATCACCTCTGCCTGGGCTACACCCAGCTGTCGATCTCCCCGTCATCTTCCTGCCCTGTTATGACGGCATACGGAGGAGCTGGTGGAGACCAGACTGCACTTTTGCTCCAGGCTCTGCCTTGGCTATCAGTTCATTAATGGGTGAAATTCAAAATGCTAATCCCAATCCACAAAGCCACCTGTGCACTGGGGTCAATTAGCTCTGCAGCTACCTTGCCCTGGACACGCCACCGCAACACACTTGGAAATTGTTCGCCAGACCCTGCCACAGATTTGCTGGGAGCAAGAGAACAAACTCCTTACTCTTCGGACTTGACTTCAGCTGAGATGGATTGCCTTTAGAGATCCCTAAAGAGCTGGCTTATCTCCAAACACTACTGAAATCAGAAGTCCAATTTTTTTCCTATTAATTTTGAGTCATGCCCCAACATGGCTCTACATTTTCCCTTTGCCATAAAGCTGAATTTCTCACTAAGGCATTTTAGGTAGGAGTTCTGTTAGGATGGAGCAGGCTGTGCTATTCTCAAGTTAGCAGGAAACAGCAGTCCCTAGACATTAACATGATGGACATGTCTACACTGAGAAACATATGGTACCAATTAAGACAGTATCAACAATTATGCAGAACACAGTTGAGTGGATTAATTTGTTGCCTGGAGTAAAGATTGCCAGTACAAAGCTGGCTGTCAAGAGAGACACTTTCATCTTGCATGCTGCCTTGCGCCAAATACTATGAAGCCCATGTGTGCTAAGGATGATCACTAGGTTTTCTTTTTCCACCAGCAATCTTGAAGCAGGCAAGGGGCAACCAATTAATGTCTCTACATGCTGCCTCCTTTTTTTCTCAGGGAAAAAAACCCAAAAAAACACCAAACCCACACTTGAAAAAATCCCCAACCAACCATTTTTTTCTGAAACACTAAAATAAGAACTACAAAGTTACAGGGAAAGGATGGGGCATGCATTTTTGCTCAAAAAAGGATTCCTTTTGCTGACGGGCTGTTGCAAAAACTTGTGTGTTTGGCAATTTTTTTCCCCAGTTCTCTAAACAGAGAGAACAGAAATGGTTGCCATGTGTGTGACTTCCTTCCAACTTGCTATTCTTTACACTGACCGGAAGGATGTTACATGCTCTGTCTCTTGCTTCCCACCTGTTCTTTGCCAAGGAAGAGGCAAGATTAGCTCTAGCGAGTTGTGGCTAAATTCTCCTGCCTTGCCAAGTACCTTTCCAGAGGCTTGGTAAAATAGATTAATTCTAGAGGGGCTGTAAGAACAAGCAGCTGATTACCTCTAAAAAACGCATGTTTGCAAAATGCTACATGGGTCTATGGCTGTCAGAGTATTAACTGGCAAGGAAAAAACCTAGGACTTGTAAATCATCACTTGCTGATTGTGTTAAGCAGCAAATAAGCAGCAGCATTTGAATTCCTGCTAAAGCTTTGTCCCAGCTGTTCTTTGTCCTAAAATCCAATTAAATAAAATCTGCTTATGCTTGTTCCTACAATATGAAGAATATTTGACTGCCCTTCATACACTCTGCTGTTGCTTACAGAGCATATGGTCCCACATCAGGCTCTCATTTCTCCATATTTAGCCTTGTTAAACAACAGCATGCCTACCTGAGATATAAATTACCTTGAAGCTTGGAGTAATGCCATCCTGAGTAAGGAAACTATTCATTGCACTGCACTCCTTCATTTAATGCAGGCAAAAGTCCCCTGCCCACTTACAACACAGCACACACTGATCATGGTTGTTGATGGAGAAATCCAGTTTTAATCCAACATTCCCAGTAAACATGTCATTCTCTGAGCAGCAGAGCCATTAAATTTGGTTTTCTGGAGGTGTATATCCTATATGCCCCATCCATTACATTTGTCGAATATTTGCAGTTTGGCAATATTCCCATCACAAAATGTTCAGGCTCCTCCCTATTATCTTTATTCCTACTACTACTCCTTGGGTAAAGAAGCTAGAAGCCACAGGGTCCCAGAAACTACTTTCTTCTCAGAGCAGACATGGGGCTGCCCTTCCTTAGGGACCACAGTCCTATGGGCCTCTCCTACTCTGACACTGATTTTCAGGAAAAAATATTTTTCAGACCTTTCTCCCTTGGCCAGATTTGATTGAAACTGATCAACACTTACCAAAGCTTTTCAGGGTAAAGAATGGATGGACAATATAAGAGATAAAACTAACACAAATCTTATCTGCTACATGTAAGCACAATTCACATCTGCACTCTTATCTGCTGTATCTAAGTGCAAAGGGGCAGCCAACAAGCTGTTCATCAGGTGCTGCATGTGTAGTCTAAGGGTGTGAAGTTTGAGGGCTTCTGTCTAATTAGCAATTATTTGCCAATATTGCACAGATAACACAGGACGCTTAAGAGGATACTGAGCTTTCAGAGAGGTACTTCATGCTTCCCACCAATGTCTCAACCACTGCACCAAAGAATGGGAAGGAATCTTACAGGCTACTTCCAACACCTCCACCGAACTCTATGGTATATCTGGGCCCAAGTGATTTGCCCTATTTTTCTTTGGGCTCATTTTTCTTCAAGAGCCCCGTGCCACGGGTTGTTTTCTTTTCTGTGCTCACGGATTTGCACAGACCTAACACTGTCCAAACGAAAAGATAAAATCTCAACAGACACTTTCTGGAAAGGTATTTCTGCAGCCAGTAATCCTCTACCGGCTGCCAGGAACATCATCTTCCTGGCAAATACCAGCCTGTATTTGTGCTGGATGGGTGACTTCCCCCTTGCATGGAGAGGAGAGAAGCAGTTCTCAAAGCATATCAGCACAGGCCCTCCCTTTGATGGCTTACCCCTGGAAAGGAGCTCCTCCAAGCACACAGCAGCTCCTTTCAGTCCAAGGTACACCAATGCCTCCTGCCCTCTTGCTGCTCCTGAGATGCACTGCCCTGAGGCTCCTTCTTATCTGCTGTTTCCAGATGCCTCTGAGAGTCTAAGAGGCAGAGGAAGTTAGTAGTAATGCCAAGGAGAATTGAGGAAGGTTGAAACAAGGCAGAAAAAAATGTTATCTATTCAGATGTGCCCAAATAAGATTTTTTTTCCAATTAAACTTCTAAACATCTACATCATTTAGAATTTTGATGAGGAAAAAAAAATCTTTTTACTCTTGATGGCAACAGCAATAAATAACTTTCCTCCTAAACATCTTTTCAGTACCACCTTTTTTAATTTCTACTATTTCCCAATGTGAAACGTTTTCAGAAATGGCGAGATAAAAACATCCACAAAACAATAAAAAAGGTAAGATAGAAAAAATAACTGCAAGACTTCATTTAGCTGTTTAGACTTAGTAGCACAAGAAAAGGAGGTAGCAAAATAGCAAACTTAAAATTCCAAAATTCCTACATATTACCACCCTTTAACCTCTGAAGTCTTTCTTAGAAAAAGTACTTCTGAATACATGGAGATGGGCACCTTCTGAAAGATAATTCAGGTTTTGGTGAAGACTCCTTTTTTCCTCCAAAAAAAAAAAAAAAAAGCCAGCTCATTGTAATGAAAGTCATTGCCACCGCATGATCGGTGATTAAGAGGAGCACGATGCCATGTAGACTGCTTCACTGCCAATTTAGGGTAGAGAGAAGCTTCAGGAGGCCTTGGGTGATGGGAGAAGATACAGGACAGTGTGTGAGATACAGGACTGCTGGAGTGGGCGTGAGCTTCCCACCTTGCTGTGTGGAAGAGCAGGGTAGAGCCAGCATGGTACTCACGTGGAGCCTATGCCACGTTGGGGAGTGATAAAAAAAGACAGAAAAACAATCCAACTTCAGCCTGATCTTAAAGAGATGACTCAGCAATTCAAATACACTGAAATATTAAACATGTTTAGGTACTTGAAAATTGTTTTCTTCACACGGACTAGAGAGTGTGAGCTCAAAAGCAATGGTAGTCTTCCTGCAAATCTCCTCAAGGGCACCTCCTGAAATGTTTTACACTGGTCTGCTCTGAGAATTTCCTTAAGATGGGAGATTGCTGGACAGGCCCCTCCTGGTACCTTCTCTCAGTCGCTATGTTCAAGACGATGTGACAGAGGTTTGCGCAGAAGGCTGGGAAGATCTGCTGGTGCAAACATATCTCCTCAGCTAGCAAAGACTAACAGAATTTCCTCCTGACAGCAAAACTGCCTTTTCTTCCCCAAAGACCCAGAGTTCACCAGAAGAAATACAAATCTACATTGCATCCACAGCTACACATAAAGAGGGAAACCACCGCTCCGCACACAAGTCTTCCCACGCAGCACACAGCAGCAAGCCCAGGCTGGGTCCTGAGAACAGAGATCTCCCATGTCCTCGGGAGCGCTCACATCCTCAGACTGCGCTTCCCAAGTCAAAATCTGAAAATACATGGCGCTCTCTAGTGACTTCGCTCTGCTCGGGAGAAACACAAGTATCCCAAGGCACTGATATCACTCCAGACAGCATGGTACAAACATCCAGGCAGAGAGGTGCCCAGGGCCTGCTATTAATTAGGATTTTACCAGTTTATCTGATTGAACCTTCTGGTGGCAGCGACTCCAACTATTTCCCTGTGGCCCCCACCAGCAGTGCAACGCCTCCCAGAGAAGTCATTTAAACAAAACCAGGTTTTTAAGCTGCACTCCTGACAGAAAAAAGCATTACAGGAAAGTTTCTGATCCTGGGTTAGATCCCTGCAGAACCAGAGCATGCTCCCGTCAGCGATGCGTAACACAGGTGGTAATTTCAGGGTGCAAGCTCAGAGGAGAAATCCTCCTGGAGGAGCTGGCTCAGAGATAGCACCAGGGAGGGCTTGGTAAATCACAGCATGAGTGGTATATGGGCAGGCGGAGGGTTGCTTCGAGACCCACAGGTCCCATTAGTCACGCAGAACAGCTTAACTCCTGCCAAGCAGCACAGATGGCACCAGCCCTGAATAAAACACCAGTCTTTCCCTTATATCTTGTCTCTTCCCATTACTGCTTCACTGGTGGAGGTGGCACATTTCTACCTGTCGAGGGCAAGAACAATCCAAAATGGCAACTGCTTTGGTTTGATCTTAAATGGCTCGCTGGTCCCTTTATTCACAGATTCACAGAGT
>NW_010239230.1:0-35771 GCF_000690775.1 Eurypyga helias
CCCTGATCTTCTTTTTCTCCCCAGTGTACCTATAGGAGCTCTTCTTGTTGGCCTTGATGTCCCTGGCCAGGTTCAATTCTGTCAGGGCTTTGGCTTTCTTAACCTGATCTCTGACCTCTCAGACAACTTCCCTGTATTCCTCCCAGGCCACTTGTCCCTGCTTCCATCCACTGTAGGCTGCGGTTTTTTGCCTTACTTTGTCAGTAGCTGCTTGTTCATCCACACAGGCCTCTGGATGCTTTTACCCAAATTCTCGCTCCTGAGCTTGGAGGAGAAGGTCCTTGAATACTTGCCAGCTTTCTAGGGGCCCTTTTCCCTCCGGGGCTTCTTCCTAAGAAACCTTCCCAATCAGTTCCCTGAAGAGGTTAAAGTCTGCTTTCGTGAAGTTCAGGGTAGCGAGCTTACTGTGCACCCTCCTTGCCTCCCTATGGATCTCAAACTCCACCATGTCATGGTCGCTGCAGCCAAGGCTGCCCTTGAGCTTCACATTCCCCATCAGCCCCTCCCTGTTGGTGAGAACAAGGTCCAGCATGACACCCATTCTCATGGGCTCCTCTATCACTTGGATAAGGACGTTATCATCGATGCTTTTTGTAAAAGGCAGTTTAAGAAAACTGCCAAAAATCTTCTGGTTGACATAAAAAGCTGCAAGAAAATTTTCAATGATCAATCCTGTATTATCATGACACTCAAGCAGAAAGAATACAAATTACTTCTATTTGCATTTAGAATTTTGTTTGTTTGTTGGATGATGGAAAGCATATTTATTTTTACTGAGTAAGCAGCAGGATTTTTAACAGGACCTCATTATTTGTTCAGAGATTTTCCCTTTGGAAAATTAAAAAAAGAAAGTGCCAGAGGGCCTGAACATTCATTTCTTCAGTTTGGTTTTGCTTCAGCAGCAGCTTTAATAGATTTAAAATTCTTTGGATGTTTGCACCCTGTGGGGCATATAGTTGGGTTGGTTTTTTTTTTGATTGAAGAAAGTAACAAAGCAAGACATACAGTATGATTAAGATGTACTAGCAGTGGTGCAAGAGATACTTTTGTCCCAGATAGGAAGTGACAGGAGCCACAGCCCTGACTTCCAGAGGAAGCTCTGCCTTTGACAACTGTCACATGACTCCACCTTTTTACATCTGTGTGACACCATTTTAGAAACACTTAAACCCCATCAGTGTTCAGAAGCATCACTGCAATTGGCTGGCAGGACAAGGCTGCCCAGAAGTCATCACAACAGGAAGCCTCTGTCCACTGCTTATGCAGAGGTTGATGCCTTTGACAGCATTGTTTTCACAATGTTCTGTGATTGGCTGGTGGGCATTTCTTGAACCCATCATATGTGCATGACCACAGACCACCCTCTGATTGGCTGCCTATTTCCTTTGGACTATAAAGTGCTCATATGTGAAAATACACCGTTATCTGCATCTGTGCCTATCTTTTTCTTGAAATGATATGAATGCACAAGCAGAAGATACAGTTTATCAGGGATAGCTTTCATTCAACAGTGCTTAGAAGAATGCACCAAATCTGATCTGGATTTCTTTAAAGTGTCCTTGAATCAAGGTCTTCGTCTGATGTCAGCTGACATCTCTATTATAAGCCCTGTAGTTGAGTCAACCAATGAGTTAACTCTTGAGAAATATATATCAGGACATATGTAAGAGGTCAATGAAAGAGTATTATGACTCAGATATAGACAGTATTTAGAACATTATTTACAAAGGAAAGAAATACTTTTTTTCACTGCTCAAAAGATTTTTTCTGTCTTTCCTGTCAATGACAAGTGGCTCTTCCCCTTCCTCTCAAATCCTTTTCCAGTTTATTTTGGAAACAAAGAGAAAAAGTAAGGTGACTAACAGAGGGTGACAAAGTGTGAAAGTACACCAAATAACAATAGAATAAAACACAGAAATAGAATATGAAGATTGGGTTAAATTAGAATTTAAAACCAAAACAACTGCATAGAAATAAATAATATTCTATTTCTGGGCCAAGAGAGTAGAAAGTTTACCACAATATATTGCTGAAATACTGAGGGACAGCACAGGAATTTTGGGAGACTTTTTCTGGTGTTATTATTTTTTGACTAAACTTTGATTCTTTAAAATATCTTGGGTTTTTTTTAATCACCAGGTGAGTCAAAGCACAACATTCTGTAACTAGCTGCCATTCATTTTAGAAATAATTGAAAACTTGAAAAGGTCTTTGCAACCTCAATAAAAAACCTTTTATTAATTCATTATTTTCCTTAGAAAATAATGTGGAAAAGACATATATCAAGGAAAAAATTAGTATTGTAATTCCAAACCCCTCCATAAGGTACAAACCTGTGTTTTACTCAGGACTTTGAGAATCTTGCATTCTCCTTCTCTAAAGATATGCAACAGTTGAGCACATTTATTAAGTTTGTTTGGATTTGTCTTATCAGCATTTAATTTTAGAAAAATCATTAGCTTGACTTTCTTTTAAGAGTCTGAGGAAATTGTTTTAAGAACCCTTTTAGTATAGAATGTCCTAAAGTCATTATGTCTTAGAGGTATTCCTATCTCATTCTTTTCTGTAACTAATATAATTCATATTTGATTAAAGCTTATTAGGCATTTTGATTTTCTTCCAATGAGTGAGAAATACACATCTAGGTGTGTCAAGTCAAAATCATACCAAAGTGTTCACTGTGGAGTCCTACAGGAACAGTGTGCACCAGACATGTTTATCAGGGAGGGAGCCCCATCTTGGTACTCACAGAGTTTGAAAAAGGTAAATTCTGGACACTAATCACAACATCAATTCCCTGTGTATCTCTCTGGCTGGAAAGCGCTTAGCTAACACTTGTATGCATATACAGAATAATAATCTTTCAGTGTAAAGAGGATTGTCTTTCATTTTACTCTATTCTGACTACAATAGATTTCCAGTTATGGCATCCATAATTCAGGTATTAGAAGATAGACCTTAAACCAGGAGTGGTTAGTTTTCTTGAAACGCTCATGAAAATCACTTTGTGGTTGAGAGCCATGAATCAGGAAAGACTGGTAAGAGAGGTAAGGATACTCTTGATGTAACAGACTCACTGCTGAGTTGTATAGCTGGTCACTCTCTGAAACCCGATGATACCAGGACTAGTGTCTCCTTCTAACTTGCTTCCTCTCACACTTTCTTTGCCCTGAAGACTTAATGCTAACCAATGTGTTGGAGTTTTTTCACCTCTGTCGGAGAGGTGCAAACACAGGATCGAGTAAACTTCTCTTTGATAAGGTAAAATGACTTATTTTATCAAGGACTATAAGAATCCTAATAGGAAATGACAATTTGATAGTAGAAGATAATATAACAGTCAAGGCTGTGACTAGAATCAACCACTGGAAGATGAAGGTAAACAAATTTAGTGTTGAATAAAATTCTGGTTTCTGTATCTAATTTAAAAATTACTTCAGGAAAAGAAGCATGTGTGGTAAAGTGTTAAGCCTGCTCATATTGAAATTGATCCAAATTGGCATATAGAAAGCTGGAGTGTCAAGTTCTTCTAACTAGCGTAATTCACGATGTAAGGAATTTCAACTCAATCTATATAATTAACTCAAATTATATAATTAGGTGCTGAAGACATACAATGTCCAAGAAGACCCACAAAAGGCAAAAAAAAGTCATAAGAAAACTAGGTTTATTACAAGTATTTCTTGCATAACATGTTTTAAAATGTACTGTTACAAAAGGTTCACATAATGAGAGAAGCCTCTGACAGCCTTGGATGGAGCATTATGCTGCATCAAACTGAAAAATGCTTTTTAACAGAAAAAAAGGGCTGTTCATTCCCTTCTTTCCTGATACAACTCTAATATTCTTTCAGGGAAAATTTAGAAGGAAATACTAGTGTGTAATTTTTTTGAGGAAAGGCTTGGAACCCAGTCTGTCATTTCCTCAAATTGCAGAAGAAAGAAGAGCAGTTAGCTCCTTCTCCTAGCATTTATTGTTATCTCACAGTCTGTAAGACAATCAGCTACTTTACTGGTCACACAGTAAGACCACACATCACTTTGCACTTAAGATGTAGACAGCAAAACTAATACCACTTTGACTATCTCTCTGCCTCCAAACTACAGGCCGACTCTTATGAAATATCATTATCATGTCTGTCCTTCATATGTGCAGATTGTACCAGGCAGTGATACACTGTATTGCCCAAAATATTCTATTGACACACTCTATGTATAAAGTCTATGATGCTCAATTAGTGTACAAATGGGAATTATGCTATAAGACCAGGAGGTAGAGAAAAAAAAAAAACCAAAACCAAACAACACCTCAAGAAAGAGATAATGAGTGAGGAGAAAGAGCATAGAGACTTGCCTGTCTGGGCAGATTTTTTGTAAAAATGTGCCAAGAATACTATGGATAAAGATGGTGACAAATAGAAGAAGGATTATCCGTTTCTTAGATCTACTATTCTGCGGTAATGTAATCCAATGCTTTTCCCTCTGAATGTTCCCTTAAATCAGGGAAACATAATGCATCTGAAGTTTACAGAGATATTGAATTTCTCAGCTGTGTAACAGAAGTTAATAATTTCCTCTCTTTGTCAAAGTGCTTTGGGAGTCCTTGTCAGGAGCACAATTGCACCCAGGTCTTCTTCTTTTCTCCCTGTTTTTTCTCTTTCTCCCTATAGTAGAATTGAATATGTTGTTTAAGATTCACTTCTTGATTTTACCTTTCTATTTTCACTGAATTTTTTGCACTTGAAACACCTGTCTCCCTGTCTTACAAGTTCGGGGTTTTTTTTCCTGCTGCTGCTTGCTGATTTGTTTTCTTATTAAAAATACCTTGTTCCTTTCTGAAGGTCTCGATAGATTGGATGCTGACACCCTGCTTCAAACATTGTGTTCAAGGCAGTAACTTGAGAGTTCACCCTCCTTGTAAACTTAAGCTTTGCTGAGAGATGTTGCAAACACAGCTGAAATTTCAGCCATAGGCAAATCCATTGATCTGTTGGTGCTTCTTTCCAATGCTTCCCTCCTGCTCTGTGTGCATACCACCCTCCAGACAGAGCTGTCCAGAAGTTGTGTCACTTTGCCTCCTGCTTCCCATCTTCAACAACTTCCACGTGCTCACCATAAGACAAAAACAGTATTGTAACAGTAATATTATTATAGCTTAATAAATCATCATTTAAAGACTCCCTCCCTTCCCAGAGGAGCTCTTGGTGCCAAGACGCTAGGAAATAAGCATTCAAAAATAGATAATAATAGAGAAGAAATTAGTCAGATTTAATAACGTACAACCTTTTGGAGTTACACATGACCTTGCTCTGCCCTTCCCCCATCAGACAATTGGGTCAGAGTCCCCTGTTGATAGTATAGCAATTTTATTGTCCTCTAATGAATAAAGTGTAATTCATTCCAATATATAAAAGATTTTATGTAAGAGTTGTATAAGAAGGAAAACATATTACTGGTAAGCTAACACTGAACCAAAATGATAATATATGCTGTGGCACTGTTAAGTGATAATATTCTAACCCCTCTATGTAATTTTTGCAACACACACTCTTAACAGTGATATTCAAAGCAAATAAAGCCTAACATGCAAGTCTTGCAGATCTTTCAAGACACTGAGTCAGTCTAACATTTAAACTTATTTTTTTGGTAGGGCCTTGGTCTCCTCATCCATACATACTGTCAGCAGAGATTCACAAGGATGGCTGAGCTTTCCTGCTCAAAGCAGCCCAAATGGTAGGATGCCTTACTCAGCCAGGTCCCTGCCTCCCCTCTTTGCTGCTACCCTTGTATCAGCTTGGAGCTCATCTAACCCCCAGGAAGGTAGTTCAGCTTTTTAAACCAGAAGAAAACAAACCCTTCAGCCAATGCTCAGCTGTCTTGTGAAACTTCAACCTAAGATTATTTCAGGAAGTGGCAAGTGTAACAGCATACCCAGAAGACTGCCAAGTAAGCATCAGGAGGAAACAGGGATTTAATTGTAAGATTTTCTTATAGGATAATTAAAATTAATATTGCCCTATCAAAACTGCAAAAAAGACGCACACTTGGCAAGCCTGACGTACATCCTGAAAAGACTCACAACAAAAGAATCCTTGCATACATAATAAGCTAGTGCTACAAAAATCTTTTGAAAGACAAAACATTTCAAAACTTTAAGGGAAAATTAGTTTATGTATGAAAACATACTCCAGTATTGCAGCAGACACTATCTGTCTCATATTAACTCCACTGGGATTGAACAACACCTGGAAAAAGGAAAGGGCATCTCAAAAACTGATGAAGCCAAGATATGTCTCCTTTCATATGTTCTATATGTGGCTGGATAGGTCAGCAAAAATTGGGTGTCCAAACATGTAGACAAAGTCAAAAAATGCAAATAAGCAATTAAAGCTATATCTGCAGTTCCATCAGTAGTGTAGATATATTTAAGCCACTTTTTTTGTTAATGTGAGCATGTATTGACACACAGTAGATCGTCTGAGTATTATTTCAGGTTTCAGGGATGGTGTATTTGCAGTCACGCCACAAAAGCTTGCCGTATATTCCAGCCATATTCAAGCTAGCGGATTTATAAGTACTAACAACAGTTTTACACCAGTTTATTATTATGCACACACTCAACTACAGACAATGAAGAGTTTATTCTCTGAGAAAGAGTCTTTCTAACTATTTCTAGCAGGAGTCTTTCGTAGCTATGCCATAGAGGCAATATTCACACAGCTTGTTCTTGCCAGATCGTTGTATTAAGGTTTATAATCTTAATACTTAATATTAATACTTATTCTTTCAGTATTAAATGCTAACAACCCTTGTTCATAGGAATGTGAGGTTAAACAGTGTGTGTGTATGTATCAAACTTAAAAAACTCTGTTTGCCAAAACCTGATTATGATTAAGAGGAAGACTGCCATCATCAGGATTAAACAGTTACCAGGGAACTTTAAAGAGACTTTTGAAAATTAGAATAAATTAGCCTTAAAGGAAGTATAAAGGAAGCATAAAAATTCACAACACGAAACAGAGACCTTGGAGTGGAAACAGCTGACTATCAAAACCTGGTTTGACACTGCCAGAAGTTGCCCCACCAGCCCCAGACCTTTGCCTTGGCCAGCAAGAGCAGCCTCCCCATCAGACAGTCTGCAGCTTGGGGGGGTGACTGCATGGACCATGACAGGCAGGGACCCACACTTTAGATTTGGCTGTGTGCATCAACTCATGGGATTGTCAGATGGTGGATTAATAGGTTGTAGAGATCAGCACAGATACCCATAAAGCTATAGCACCCACGTCTTCTTATGGAACACATGCAAGTAGAATAACCCATGCTTCCAAAAGAGCAATAGTGCTTGTAACCCACACATCCTTTGATGAAGGAGTGATGTGGTGGTAGCTCTGTGAATGTGTGGCTCTGTGTGTGTTTGTGATTAGAAATTTTGGAGACTGATTATTAAAAAATACTTAGAAATTTGCAGGTGTTTACTAGAAGTTTGAAAGTGTCTAATATTGTGCTTTATATTTTGTGTATTATCGATATTTAATATTGTGATTTATTTGTTGCATTACTGATCCTGGAAATACAGATGATTGCTTGTTAGTTTTATGTCATTAATAAATCCATAATCTACTTCTATCCTTGTTTGGTTTAAACTAAGTGAACTGAGACATTTTTCTTTATAAGGTATTACTTAATTGATTTTCCCCTTAACTAGCTACAAGAACTTTCTGCCTGAGTTTATGTATAGTGCAGCCCTCCCTTATATTATTACATATGTTGTATTTTCATGCTGTGCTCTTGGAGACCACACTGTTTGTACAGATACTGACCAAAACTATAATTCCAGCATGCATGCTAGGAATAAATGAAAGCAGCAAGCCCCTAATTCCTCAGGCCATTTTCTGCATTTTGAAGTAGGAATATGATGAGAAAGACAAGCTGCTGTTCTTTGTCAAAGATCTAGCAAGCCTGTCCAATGGAAAGGTGAAGTTGTAAGCTGATAGCCTTTTTTTTAGGCTCCTTTTTCAATAGATAGATGGGGAGCAAATAGTTGTCAAGAGATTAGAGATAGATCAAAAAATAAAAACACCTGGCAAAAAGTGAAAGTCTGCACCATATTTAAGACTTGGAATGTGGAAATACCATAGGTAACATTGGTGAAATGATTTATTTACATGACTTTGAGCGAACTCAGGCCAATAAGAGGTTCTGGCTTATAACTGGAATCCAGACAAACCTTTACACCTTCATAGCATGAATCAGAGGTCTCAAGTCCTGGGGGTTCAAGGGTTAACTCCAACAAGACAGGTTTACATGTTACAAATAAATTTAAGGTACTTTATTTGGGAAATCAAGAGTGGGCTAAGCTGTATTGTGAGCACAGCTTATATTGTTCCAAACTATACTCTTTGTTACTATAGTCAAGCTGTTACAAAGCCAAAATTTAATACCAGCTTAGTGAATAAGAAAATGACTAACACTCCTACACACAAACACATACACAGATGTTAATATAAAGGATAGTAAAGGATTAGCAATAGGAACATCAGACTTTTAAACAGGGAAACATCCAATATAAAGGAGACCACTTTTTCTTTAAGCATCTGACATTTTTACTGTATCATTTTCCTAAAACACAGATGACTGACAGAAAGATTAGAAACATCTGAAAGTATTGGTGTAGTGGCTGGTTATTATTCCTCAGATGAATATCATTCTATTAATACTGGGTCTATCCAGCATATCATTATAAAGAAGAAAAGTATTGAAGTTTCCATTGAATAACAATCAGGTGTGAATTCCTTCAGGCACTCCAGATGACATACAGTTCTGAGGGCTGTTTTGTAATTGGGACAGTTCTTGAACTGCCCTTCATCTGCTTAGAGATTTGGATTTATATCATCCTTTAACATATCAAGAACAAATCTTATACTCACATTTAACTTGCTTATTCTAGCTTCCAGGTAAATAACCTGATCTTCCCATAATTTTTTGCCAAATAACCGATCATCACAAATGCCTGTAAAACTATAATTATTGGAGGTTTTGCACTGTATTTTTATATATTCCTATGCACATTCAATTTTCCACTAACAACAGTTCTGTGCCTTCATTTTTGTGGTTTACATCTCACCTTATCATGTGGTCATGTGGTGTAAGTCCAACAAGGAAAATCATAGGATCATTGAAATGTAAAATAATAGAAAAGTCTAGGGTGGAAGGGACCTCTGGAGATCATCTGTTCCAACCCTGCATTAAGTCATCCAGGTCCCTGGCAAGCTCAGTCCTGTGTATTTTCAGCAAGGAAGATTCTGACACTTCTCTGGGCAACCTATTCCAACAGTTAATTGTTCTCATCTTTTTCTTATGTCCAGACAGAATTTCCCTTGAAGCAGCTTTTGCCCGTTGTCTGTTGTCATTATGGATCCTTGTGAAAAGTATACCTTTACCTTCTCTATAACTATCTTTTAGGTATGGGAAGACAGGATTCCCGGAGCCTTCTTTTTCTAGACTAAACAAACACAGGTCACCCAGCCTTTATCAGAACATCATGTCCTCCAACACTTTACTCATTTTGGTGTGTCTCAGTGGACCACCGCGAAATTTTCAATTACTCTCTTGAACTGGGGAAACCAAATTGGACATGGTACTCCAGGTGTGGCCTAACAGGGGCTGAGTGGAGTTGAATAATCACACCCCTTGATCTGGTAACTATAAACTTGCTGATGCAGCCTGGGACATGGTTTGCCTGTATGGCTGCAAGGGTGAACTGCTGGTCAATGTTTAGCATGCTACTCACTAGGGCCTGTTATTCTTTTTAACAGACCTACATCCCAGCCAGACAGACCCCATCCTATACTGCTGCTTGGGATTTTTCTGTCCCAGATGCAGGACCTCAAGGTATTCTCATGCAATTCTTGTTGGTCCAATCTTCCAGTCTGTAGATGTCTTTCTGAATGGTAACTCTTCCTTCCAGAACATCTACCCTCCTACTGGATTGCTGATATCCACAGACTTGGTGAGGGTACATTCTGTCCTATCATCCAGCTTGTTTTCAACATACTGGATGGTATCTGACACACTACTGACCTCAGAGAAACTCCACTTGTGACTGGTTGCCAGTTTGATTTTGAGCCATTAACCACTATCGTTTGAGCTTGGCAGTTAGCCAGTTTTTCATCCATTCTCATGTCCATCTATCCAGTCTATGTCTTATCAGTTCACCTAAAAGGATATTCTGGGGAGACTATGACAGACAAATTGCTATAGTCTGACACCGACAGTTTTGCCCTTATCCAGTGAGTGAATTGTTTTGTCACAGAAGGCAGTAAAGTTGGTAAATCATGACTAACCCTTGAAGAATCTTTGTGGGCTTTTCCCGAACACCTTGTTATCCTTCATTACTACTAAATAACTTCCATGAGGACCTGCTCCACAATTTTCCCGGAGGCTGGAGTGAGGCAGACTGGTCTATAGTTTCTCAAATCTTTTTTACCCTTTTGTACATGGATGTAATACTTACTGTCTACTCATCAGGGACTACCCTTGGCCTCTATGACATTTCAAAAATCATGAAGAGTGGCTCTGCAGTAATGTCAGCCCCCTCTTCTAGCAGCCTTGGATGTATCCTGTCAGGTCTGATAGACATGTAGCTTCCAGTTTGTACAGATGAATCCTAAATTGACTCTCTTCTGGGGTTTACCATTTGTTTAGCCTCTGGTTTTTTGTTATGCTCGTGGCATAAAGACTTGGAGACTAACTTTACCCATGGAGGCTGAGGTATTGAGTAAACCAAACTTTTCTGTGTCATTTGTAACTAATTTGCCAGCCCTTTTCAGTGGCAAACCTATATCATCTTTGTACTTCTGCTTGTTACTAACATACCTGTAAAACCTTGTTATTCTTGACATCTCTTGTCAGTTTGCGAGACACCTGAGCCCTGCTTTGCTGCTCTGGGCCACCACACTTGCTGAGGCCCAGCTAAATAGCCAACAGAAGCTGAGCACAGGCATCTGTTGGTCCTGTGTGAGGCCTCTGCCCTATGGGTCCCTTCTCAGGACATGATGAGATGCTCCCTCCCCTTGTCCCCCCACACATCACATTAGAGTGGCCATGAAAATAATGAGGAGCACAAATGTAGTGTTTAGAATAAATTCTCATATACCCAATTAAACATATTCCAGACTGGCTTCTACACTTCAAGGAGTAAGCATATTAACAGGACATATCACTATGCTTTCACTTTTTTGATCAAGACAGTCATGCAGACTGCTCTGGTCAACATGACATTGATAGGAGACAAAGTATTCAAGTATGCAAAATGAATCTTTTTTAGCTAGTTGTCAAAATAGAAAAGCACTATCAACAATAGTAAGTATATGTCGTGCTGCATTACTGGCAACTCTAGGTTGTGTGTTTGCAAATGAGCAATCTAAATGGTTTTCATGACTTACTGAAATTCTCTTTTTATGACAAAGTCTGAAAAAGTGTTGGCCCTAGTACGACAAATAAATTGAAGCAGTTGTGAGTCTGTCAAATACTTCTGCACATAGTTTAAATACTTATTTCAGTAACAGGTATACATGAAAATGTGCATGACCAACAGTGTAATAAAGCAGAAAAATTGCATTATGTTCAAGTGTGGAGGACTCTGTCTTCTTATAGCTGTATGTTTATATTAAAATGATGACTAATAATTAGGTCTTGTGCTGTACTTGGAAGCTTTATAATTTTTTGCCTTTCAGAGAACATGTGTTGCAGAATGGTGTAACAGCCATTATTTTTAAGGAACAGACAATGATTAGAAAGAGGAAGAATTATGTAATCACAATCCTTCATCCCTGTTTTTCATTGCAAAGACTTCCTATCACATGAAGTCCATCTCCCATCCTGAGATGTTTCATATAAAAGAACTATTAAAATCTTAGTATTTGCATTACGCTGTTGTCACTATCTAGAAAGTCAATACAAAAAACACCTCCAAAGTGTTTTAAAAAGTCAAAATGTGAGATTCCACAGATATGTAAATACTAATACGCAGGAAAGGCAGCCAACTCCTTTCGCACACTGAAACGGGGCTCCCCATTCTGCTACATTATAGAACATTGTCATCTCTGAATGAATCTAACCTGGAAGTTCAAACATTATCATCCATTTTAGAGAACAGGGAACAACTGATGCATACCATCACATCGCTGTACCAACATTTGGTATTCAGTCTTCCCTGAAAATGACATCTTAGTTACATGAATTGAACTGAAATAAACAGGCTGCAGAAATGGTTGCTTTCGTTTTCTAGAAGGAGACAATGGGTGATACACTTAAAAAATTTCATTTTCTTGTAGAGAAATGAAATGTGGAATGCATCTGGCATCAGCTGCATTATTTGTTGGTATGATCAGCTGTAATACAGAATTAATAAATAATTTTGTGCATGCATAAATGAGGTAAGAAATCAATGTTTTAATATTAAGATGACACGTTATTTTCGTTTGATCTTTCTCCATATTAAATTGTAGTATATTAAATCTGAAATACCAGCTGGATGCAATCTATAAATGTTCTCAAACCTTGTTTAATAAACTTGTAAGAATATAATAAGAGAGCAATATTACATGACAGAATTTCATACCTGGATTATAACAATATGTTGTACTCAAGCCTGAACTCTAATTTTAAGTAGATAACATTACTTAAAATAAAGATTGGAGAACTTTTTTGCATGTCTTGTTTAACATTTCGAACTTAGGGTTTTTTTTTGTTGTTGTTCTGTAAGAAAGAAGGTTCTGTGATTCTGAGAATGTGGCATGCTTATAAATATAAAACAGATTTTTTGGGTGTTGCTTGCTTAGATGGTGGAGCTGCTGAACAAAACTTTAGTGCCTTTTTTCTTTGCAGGTTCTATGCCAAAACATTGATTTACATACATAATTACCTCAGCCCCCATTCTCAAGAGGTTTATACAGAAAGAGAATCCTTCTTTGTCAGGCACTTTCCCGCCTTCAAGTGCAGAAATATGCAAATAATTTTTGAACACTTACTGGAATAATTCTTGGGTGGCTGAGTGTAGGGTGGTCTAGGAGATTCTTCTTTTTACTACTTTTTAAACTGAAAGGGAAATAACTTGGACTATTCAGCTCAGTCTGTCCTTTTCCCTCTCTCCCAGCGGCTCAGCACCACTGGCCTGCCGTGTGGTTCCCAGAGGCTTCATGCAATTTAAAACCTAGTTTTTTCTTCATCCCAAATGTTTCTCCATGGGACAGTGCTTCAAAGACAGATATGATTTCTATATTTTTTTTTTATGCAGACTCTCATCATTGTATCATTGACCAAATTCTCAGTTATTGAATTTATAGTAATACTGTCTATTTCCATTTAATCTGTTGATATTCAATTCACATTCAATTAATCAAAACTAAGTCACTATGACCAATTTGAAATCTTTCAGACAATTAATTTAATTTAGAAATTTTTCTAATGTTTTCACAATAATTATTTCACAGAAGGATCTGTACAAAGTGCTTCAATTAAACTTTATCTGAAGATAAAGTTGGAATACTCAAGTCTGATCTCTTGGTGTAGTAATTGTAATTTCAAGTAAGGATTAAAAACAATGAAGTCTTATATCGCTCTTTTTCCTTTCAGCAAAGCATACTTGCATTTTAAACACATGAAATCACAAGACATCCACTCATGGCATTTCTATGTGCATGTGTGATATACATTATGTAAAACACCTCTAGTTCCTTAACTTTAATTTACAATGTAATTTATAACTACTGTATAAATAGATTGACTTTATTTGTTTAGTGTTGTTACCTTTTATTTCAAGATTTGTAATGGATTCAGACTGTTATTTAATGAGTTAATAGGTAGATGCAAGTCCAGTTACAACAAGAAAACAGTAGAGTTAGTTTCTGAATTACTTGTTCCTTATGTAGGAAAACAAGGTCTGGTAATATGTATTAGACATTACATTAATTCTTACAATAGAATAAAAATGGCATATTAAATTAGAATTTTAATACTGCAGAATATGAGTGTTCTTGTTTTCACGAACAGAATGAGTATACATGTATTACCATAAAGTACAAATTGTGTAAGGACAAATACATTGCAAATACACAATGTTAAATTGCATGTGCTATCAGAAGAACTATTAGATAAACTAAAATAAGCAAAATCTTTTTTTAGATCATGATTTGCTAGGGTTTGTTTTGGTTTGGTTTTCTGGTCCCCTCATTTTGTTTGAACAGGTGTTGTGATAAAATCACACAAACTTTTTTGGTTTTCTCTAAGATATTTGGTAGTGAAAAATTTAACTCTGAAAATCACCAATGTTTGCATGAGTTACAGAAAAGAGCCTTTGTATTAGGTCTATGAATACAGTAGGCATGCTTTTAGATAAAAAGTCTTAAGCTAGCGACTGAAAGTTGGGATGCTCAAGACATTTTTCTAAATTGACTTTAGGCACTGGTGAGTAAATAAAGACTAATTGCAAAATCTATTTGACAGCCAATTTTAAGAGTTTATATGTTAAAAGTGCCATGTTGTACCTGGCGAATACACCTGAATTCAGTATAATTATGAAAAATATCAAGTGAGGAGGCCAATAGGATTAATACTATTAGTATTATGCATGCTGAGATGTGCATGTGAAGTTACTAGCAGTATCAGAAGCTGGACATATAAAAATAAGAGATAGAGTAGCATATTTTATTAAGAATTAGATGTTTGAACTAAATAGCATAAAACAATCTAACAAAGTGAAAAAAGGTTTCATTGTTCACTTCAGTTAAATCTTATTGAAAAATAAGATCAAAATTATTTCAGCTTAGATTGCCCAGTTTCAGGTTGTGGGATGGGAATGCTGTTCTCAATAGCTCTGTGAGGCATACAAAAGGACATACAGGAGATGGAGGATTTGACAGATGTATTCCACTTTCTGCCTACACAACAGAGAAATTTATTCCTCTATAATGCTGCATATGTCAATAGAAAAAAAAATGAATCTAGGACTATCATGATGCAGAAATCACATTAATGTAGACATAGCACTGACATTAACACATTTACTACATTAGTTTGGAAATAAAAGCCTTGTACAGGGTTTTTAAACCACCTAAATTCAGCCCTACGCAGTCCAATGGTGCACATCATTTGATGTGAATACATTAAAACATATACTTCTTCCTCAAAGTCATTGCTATTCATAAGCCTTTGAATATATTCTCTAAAACGGAGAGGTTTGATAAGATTTTTCAATACTTTGCTTAGCAATTTGGGAATTCTAACACCCTGCCTAATAGCACTTTAAAATTTAAATAATGAACATCTTTAATGACCTTGCAGTCTCTCCCGTAGAATCAATAACGTGAATAATTGGTAATAAACTGTAATCTATATCACAAAGGCTTTAATTCCTTTCCTGCTCTCAGATTTTACCCAGTGTTTGTCTCATGATCTTTCCTATTTAATCTGAAACCTTATCATGAATCAATTAATAGGCTGATACACTAGTGCAACAAAATATTTTAAATTAGGCACGGAATGAAATTAAGTTCTCTTTTCTACAGTTCTTTTTTCTACAGTTCTTTTCTGCAGCTTCTAAACTTGAAGAATAAGCTATTATGATTTATCTTGACTTAAATGCAAATGTGACATATGGATTTTTGAAAACACGGCAGTGTATTAATGGAAGATTAATAAAGTATATATTTATATAAAACAAATATGTGCAGCAAGTTTAATGGAAGCAGACCTTTGTCTCTACGACATATCTGACATTTCTCCAAAAACATACAGAATTGTGAGGTGGTAGAATTTGTTTAAATAAGACATGTTGGTGACTGACCTACCTCTGAAAATTATTGTCTCTATTGATTAAAAAAAAGTACCATTAATACCTATCAGACTGAATATAAATGCATAGTCAGAAAGAATGTCTCTCTTCAATTATTTTTTCTTCAGTATAGGTATACTGTGAAAGCACAATACCATGGTGATTGATGAGAACCAGTTACAGACCACACATTAGTTAAGCAGTCTTGGTTGAATGAATCATTCAAAGCCATAAGTACCAGATTCTAATGAACACGGCTTATTCCTGGAAGATACCTTGAAAATAGGATTCTTTATATTTCTGAATTTGATGGAGCTCTGAGATTCTGCTCAGATCTACCAAATGGCTTCTAAAATAGTCTTTTATGTTAAATTCACTTTTTAGAATAGTGAGGGATGAGTGTGTAGCATCCTTATCCATGCAATAGCATGTGAACAAAAACCAGCCCATAAGGATAAATAAAGCTGGCATCAGCTGATTATCTTCACAGTGTAGAACAGAAACCAGATAAGAGCAGAACACACTGAATTGCCATGGGAGAAGTTAGCTCTGCTTTCACATTTGGCTTGCACTGCCCTGAAAGTATTTTTGTAGCACACAGTATCTAAGTAGAGTCTCTAAAGCCGACTCCTCTCCGTCTGGATGTTATTGTGTTCAGCAGTCCCTGAAGGGTCTTTAACTAGGCCAAAAAGTGTTTGCCTTGAAGAGCTGTGCTTGGAGCATTCTGGAGTTTGACTATGGACTTGTGGGGCTTCAGCCTTCAGTGCCGTGTAACTGCAATTTTGTTGTGAGTGTGCTTGATCCATCATGCTCTGTGCTACAGTGGAAACATCATGGCAACAGGAGATAATGGCTCGTAGTTCACAGCACTGATGTTGAAACCAGATTTACTATCTGCTGGTGTTTATTATTAGATCATGATCGGCCCAATTATATGCTAGTGAAGTGGGAAAGATGAGCAGCTTTCACCTTTTCTTTTTTCATGTCTGATGGAGAAAGTTTCAGCCACAGAATTCTGAGAAAACCTGTCAACCTACCTTCAGGACACTCATTTGTGTCCAGGGAATTTTGGGTTGTGTGGTTGTTGTGCTGCTTATATGCTACAGTTTGTGCATGCAGAGAACATGGTCCACTGTGCTTTAGACTTGTGTCTTATTTTCCTTTAGATGTCAACACTGCCACCAGAACTCCCGATCTTAAATACAAATTTAACTTTCAACAGTGGGTCCTTAACACAAAAAGGATCCAAGAAAGTAAATGTTCGCAGTTTGGTAACCAAGAAATTTCTACAAGCAAGAACATGGAAGTGTTTGAGTTGCAGAAATGTCACAGGGCTCAGGAGCAGTGCCAGATTTTCTGTGTTATTTCCATGCCAGTATTAAAGCTTTAGTATCTATATGCGGCAGGTTTTCCTTTCCATGTCTGCTTGCACAAAAAAAGAATGTCTTATTTTTTGTCACTATGAGAGAGCAATTAGATCTGTGCATCCATATGCATACAATCTAGGATAGCCTATGTACTGGCACAATGAAATTAAAAAAATGGAAATCCAGTTTTTGCAGCAATTCTTCTAGCTATACAAAAACATAATTTCAGTCCAAATAAAGGAATTTTATAGCTTAAAATTCAAAACTTTCACAGAAATCTACGCTAAGAAATCTATTCATGGTGTTACTGACTTACTAATGAAAGGCATTGTATAATATATAGGGTGTAGTTGGCAAGGTGTTGGTAGCTGCGGGGACCACATTGCAAGGGCGACCCCAAGTCAAGTCTGTTTTTCTAGCACCTGGTGAGTGTTTTCCTTGTTTTGATTTTGTCCCATGAATTTTCTCACTCCTATGCCTCCTCTTTTCTCTCCCATCCCACTGGGTGTGTGGGTGTGGGGAGGTGAGAAAAAATCTTGGTGGGTCTTGCCTGCCAGCCTGGGCCAACAACCTGAAGACAGGAATTTTGAAACTGACATTTTAGGCATAGATGTCAAATTCATGTGATTGTTAATTATTTTTTTCCCTAATACATACAGTGTATTTTTTAACTACTAATCTTAAAGTGCCAATCCCCCATCCAAAATAATTTCCCCATCCAATAATTTCCTCTTTTTCTTTTTATCTTTCTGGAGTACAATAAAAAAAAATATTGAAAAAAATCCATTTTTTATTGTTTTGCATTGAGTTTCCTGAACGTTCTGTTTAAGATTGTGGTTTTTTCCCTTTAACCTTTGTGCAGGCATGTTAGTCTGTCTAAGCACAGCTCCAAAGCTGGATCAGTCCACAATAGCCTTTTTAGATGGCAAGCAGTTCCATTTTTTAGCAGACCTTTCCCATTTCTCTTTTTCTGAACAGTTTAGCTCAACATACTTTCTATCAGACTGTCAGTATAGAAACATAAGGCAGTAATGTTTCTTAATTAAAATACAGGGCTACCTGCAGTGTAATTTGAGCAGGATCCAATTGTGAGAGGAGAATTTTAGTGGAATCACACATTTTGTACAGCTCAGTGCTACTAAAGTGAGTTAATGTAATTGTCATTGATACGACATTAAGATATTTAGGGTTTCCAGAACTTATGCTACTGCAACACAGAGATAAAACATGAGTTTAGTTTTCTGATGTTTTGTTGCCAAGTTTTCAGCAATAAATGGAACAGTACAAAGCACATACACACCCAAAGTTCTTTTTAAAATGTTGCATATGGTATTTGCAAATCAGTTGTGCTTCTAGTCAACTACTCTTCTAAGGATGATATACAGGTTTTGTTACATCTTAAACATGAAAAGTGCAGTGCTCTTCTTGTTGAAAAGCCAAGCATTTGTTCTGCCAGAGCATCTGAAGTTTCCATACAAAAAAAAACCCCACTGGCTTATTGGATTTATATTTAGATGAGCCTTATATATGCAATAGAATAATCTTATATTTGAGGGATTTTATTTGTGCTATATTAAAAGTAAAAAATTTCCAATGACAAAAAAGATAATTAATGAGATTTTAAGTGCAAGACTGATTCTCATATTTCATTTAAATTTTTTGTTTTCTTCTGCTCAGGAATATTTTTAAAATAAATTACTATATGCTTTTAAAAAAAATGCTATGATTGATCTTAATAAAATATCATATAAAATGTACTATGACTTTTAAGAGTACTTTTCAAGATTAACATTATAAAAATGATCTTTTGTTCAATTTTGGCACATGCAGACACAATTCCAAAATTTCATCTGGAAATAATTTAAAGGGAATTTTCATAAGAATTATGAACAAATGAATACCAGGTGTATAATAGGAATGTTATGTTCTACTGCAATATTACTAGGAATGATATAAAATTTGGTGGTCTACTCAAACCCAAATGTTAAAACCAACTTTAGATATCCATCATAATCTTACAACAAATCTCAAGTAACAAATTATTTTTTTAATGTGAATATTTAACGTGAATATTTCTTTATTCACAGAGAATTACATTCTTTTACTAGCTTTCCTTAACTAATTATCCATCACTTTGTAGTTCACACTTTTTGATTGCAATTTTTAAAATATTTTTTCTGCATTTTCCTATGAATCTAAACTTTCAAAGAATAGTAGTTAATTTAACTGTATAAAATCCTTGAAAATTTTTCTCTCGTTGCAAGCTGAGAGCTTAGGACTGATAATAGCTTTCAGGTACAATGTATGGAGTATAGCTCCTTCCTCCTGCACGTACCTTAGCATAGAGGTTTATGCATAAGAAATTATTTTGACTGCATATCAGACAAGAGGCTATAACTCATTTGCACTTTGAAAACCAATCAGAAAAATGTGCTTAAACCATGTTTTTACACTTAAAATAAAATAAAAAAAAACCCCGCCCTTGCAGTATTAGCCTTACTGGTAGAAGATCTATTACTTAAATATCCCCTTTAGCTTCATTACTGCAGCAGTCTCTTAAATTACAAAATAAACATAATAAAAAATTGTCCCGGCCTCCATAGAGTTTCTCTGTTTCAAATATTTTTCTGCTTCCCTCACAATCCAACATCAATATTTTACATAGAAAAAAAAATCTAAAATGCTTAGGGGGGGCCCCTCCCTTGCCTTGTCTTGCCTTGCCTTCCTTCTTTCTCCCTTCCTTTTTCTTCCCTTTGTCTTCCTTCTTTTATTTTCTTTTTTTTTTTTTAATTCTGTTAGAATTCTCACATCTGTAGCAATCAACCATTTTAAAGAAATAAACTCTAGTAAGAGAGCACTACATCAGTTCATATAAAACTGTCACCCAAGGAGAAGCATTCACCGCTCTGGTCAATTCGACCTGGCACAGATGTGCAATATTCTCTGCCCCTGCAAGGAAATAAGAGAGTATATGCTTGACGGAGTGGGGAGAGAAAGGCAGGTCCCCAATGCTGGTGGCCTGCATAAACCCTTATCAAAAAGAAGAAAAGAAAAAAGTTCTGCAACAGACCTGGTGACTGAATGTGACACTAATCCCCAGAATTAACATGTAATGAGGCTACTCTGGAATGCCTTTGTTGTACTTTCTAGTTGAAACTAATAAACACAGTGTTAATCTTGTGATTTTTGCCTTTTTTTTTTACACTGGTGTGGCTTGTACACAAAGTTACACAGGCATCCTCCATTTCAGCATTTCTCACTTCCGAAGACTTGGGTTTACTGAACTGCTCTGCTTTGAAAGCCCTTGTGGGGACCAGATTTTCACCATCTGTGCTATTCACTTCGTTGTGATGGTTCCTAAAAGCATGGTGGCAGGCTATTGTAAGCCAGGCCACCACTTTAAAACATTCTGGGCAATATCAAACAGGCATTTTGGAGAGTTCTGGCTCCATTCAGAATATTCAAGTAATCACTGGGAACTGGGAAGCTGAGATGCCTGAGGAGTACCAGAAGGGATAGTGAACAGCTTTAGGCAGACAAGGCTTCCAGATGGCTCTGGATACCAAGCTCAACACAACACAAGAAATTATGCAATGGTAGAGGAGGGATCCTGCCCAGCCTGCTGTTGGTTCTGAAAAAAAGGGACACCACATGCCACCAATGCACCAAAGTACTTGCTACCAGCAGCACTGTCTGGTCAGCATCTCACCAGTGGGATAGGTCGTAGTTCAGGGCTCTTACTGAGGTCTTAGCAGGAACTACAGGACATTGCTACTCACAGGAGCAAAGCCTTACCTCTCAGAGAGATGCAGATGCTTCTGGCTCCTATGTCCCACCAAGCCGGACACCACATGCCACCAATGCACCAAAGTACTTGCTACCAGCAGCACTGTCTGGTCAGCATCTCACCAGTGGGATAGGTCGTAGTTCAGGGCTCTTACTGAGGTCTTAGCAGGAACTACAGGACATTGCTACTCACAGGAGCAAAGCCTTACCTCTCAGAGAGATGCAGATGCTTCTGGCTCCTATGTCCCACCAAGCCTGACAGAAACCTGGCTAAATCCAGATGCTACTGAGCTGGAACCATACTCCCATACCTTCTGCCTCTCACACTGAGAGCTTTTTGCTCATTTCTCATGCTATAATGTCCTCTCATGTCCTATGGCAACTCTCCTTGTACTATTTCTTTGGCTGTGCTTCTGCTGCTGTGACAAGCCTGTGACCAGAATCATCACCATTGCACAGAAATTGTCTTTGACGTTGCATCAGAGATTAATTTGTTTCCCAAAGCCTGTGCCATGATTGAGACATCACTCATTAAAAAGCGATGGTCTACATTTATTTGTCTCCCCTCTACAGGCACTGAACCAAATTGTTTTCAGGCCGTTCAGCTGAAATCCGTACTCTTAAAATTAGGTCATTGCCCTGATAAATCCTTCCTAACTATATACCCAGAGAGCTGATTAAAATCCAATCTATTTGACATTATAATTAAGCCTCACATCTAGTTTACAGTTTTATAATTACAGCTCTGCATTCTGAGAAAGATCAGAGGTCTCTTCTGTTCACCTGAGGGATCAGAACAATTCTGTTGAGAGCATCTGAGTAGAGGCAGTACTGGCCTTTACACATATGTAGGAGACACATATATTCTGCTGAAAAAGGCTCCTGTTGATTAGTGTGGGATGGTCCAGCTGTCTACAAACATGGGAGCAAACCTCCAAGTTTACTCTTAACCTTATTTTGTGTGATATTCCTACGCTTGGTTTTTCCAGCTTTTTGGTTTTGCTTTGGTTTTTTTTTTTGTTTTTCTTTTCATGTTTCTCCAAAGCAAGTAGGACACAGGAAATGGGGGAGACCTGCCCATAAAGCCCCAAGGTTTTGTCTCATTCTGAACTCACTTAAAATGTGCCCAGAGGAAGTGGAAACTTGTGCCTTTCTTCTTCTGACTTCAACAACGCTCAAGTTATTTACAAAGCAGGGGAGAAGGCTGAGATATGGAGTCACTACTACTACAAATCCCAGCAGAACAAGCACACATCTTCCAGTAAGAAGCACAAAAACCCCCCACCTTTTCTCTGTTAGACAGCCACTTGCATTCCACCTGGGTTCCTCCTCTTGAATCAGAAGGTTTCTTTATACAGTCGAGGCCTTTTCCTCATCCAGTGTGACCAGTGCTGGGAGCAAACAGAAAACGTTAACACCCAAGAGCTTTTACTGTTATACCACGAGCTGGAGCGTGCAGTCCCCCTTCTGCAGGCAGCAGTACAGACTCTGGTGCACAGGGACAATTCGTATGTACCTTCCAGTAGGATTTGTTTAAATAGATGGCATCATCTGCCCCTATGTACTTGAAAGGTCTGTTGACCACCTGCATGATACGCAGTATTGTACAGCTCACTGCTGTTGTACCGCTTGGAGCAAGTGTGAACAAGGGCAGAAAAGAGGAAAAAATAATTATTCCTGGTAGTTATTATTGCGTCCAATCAGAAACAAACCTTTTAGTTCCTCAGCACTTTACTTCAGCTTTCTTTTCAAAACCTATCAGGGACCTTCTATTTCTAAATCAGCCTATTGCCCAGGTCTTGTACCAGCCCAGTAGTCAATTGTTTTCCCACTGACATATCTTTGAAAGAGTGAAAAGTTTTATTATGTTATTAACTTCAGAAAATTTCTCGGCATTGCAGAAAAATAATTCTCACAGCTGTTACATGGCAGACCAGCCCAGACCCTGGTTGCATTTTAGGTGTCCCAAGGGCCGGTCGTGGTTTGCGTTTATTGCCTATTCTACTCAGTTGCCATTACTCATGTTACAGAGTGTCATTTTGCTACCAGGACCTTTACCTCTGTATTGCACAGCAGGATGAGGAACACACACTGATCAAATATTTTTTCCATTCAAACAGATGGTGTGCTACTCTTCATTACCCTGGGAAGCTTCCCAATTCATCCTAGTCTAATTTCACTCTTTGCTTTTTTTGTTGTAAAAAACCTCAACTAAATAGCACTATAGTTAGCTCTCCAAATAAACCCATTTGTCAGTTTTTGATATTATATTGCTTTTACAAAGTGTGATTCTTCCATGCATAACATTTTCATTTGATTTCTGCTGTACTATATGCAGCTTTAAAAAAATAATATTAAAATGTTTTCTTATACTTTTGTGATCAATTTCTTCGGTGACCAAATCTTTTTTCAGTGAATGCAAAGAATTTTATAAGGGTATTTTGATATGCATCAAAAAATATCAAATAAGGAATTTCCTCCTGATTTATCACTATACTGCTTGCTGTGTTTACCAGAATACTGTATGTGTTCTGATGTTGCACTGAGGAGATTGCGGAGTATCTTCTTATCAGGGCTTTCTCCAGCTGAGATCTCATTTCCTTTCTTGTACATGCTTCTGTACAGTGATCTCCCTTTGCAAATATATTTCTAAGTATTTGCAATTTTGGACTTATCTACTCTTTTTATCATGCAAATATATATTTCAAGATGATACTAAGTGTTTCCTTTTCTCGTAATCTGTCATATCAGTGGGCACTAGTTGCACAGATGTATATACTTTTTAAATGGTGCTTTACTTTCTGCAAATGGCCAATCATGTTCAGGCTTTATTTCATGATCCGGACTAATCAGAACATAAAATACACTTTGTACTACCACTGTGATCTGTAAAATATTCTGCAGTAAGACAAATACTTTTTTTTTTTCTTCTGTATGTCTTTCTCTTGCCTATTTTGGTTGGTAATATGCATCTCTTGCTTTATCAGAATCAACCCCATCTGGTTTTGACAGATTATTTTTACTTGCTTCAGTCATATAACTCAGCTTGTCTTTACTTATCTTCCTTCTCTCTCCCTCTGTCAGCCATGAATGAATAATATTCATGCAGTCTGCTACCTTCCAGCTACAGACTCAGAGGCAAAGGCAGTGTAATGTCAACTAACAGGACCACATCTGACAGTGCCTTGTTGGCTGGGGTTGGTCTCATCCAAAGTCCTGTTGGCAACCCATGAGCCATTCACTGCTGTCTCTCTCGAATACAGATCTGTGCAGTGAGTTGGCAATTACAGTTAGCACAAGGAGGTTTGATCCCATTGCTACCATTTGTTCTTCATTTATATAGACCAGTGTTTCCTATGCAGTATTTCCTATTTTACTCCATGTCTTAGTTCATATGAAGGATCTCTGCCCTGCAATAAACATTGAAAGAATGGAGAAAAAGAATATTTAGCTAAGTCAATAATGATTGTCTCTGAGCTCTTTTTCCTCCACACAATTATTTTAACTGTAGCCTGCCTGAGAGACTCAGGCTGAGACAATTGTTCTTACCTATTGCTTTGTGCAACCAGGAAAACATTTACAAATAGTTGTTCAGTGTTTGCACAGGCTGTAGGCTTTTTTCATATCAATATTAACACTGCTGGGAAAACAGTTAAACAATTTCTGGCTAGACAGCTGTCTAAATCCCTAATTCTATGAGGCACTGTGATTCTTTTATATACATAATTGAATACATAAGAATGTGCGTATGTATATATAATTTTAAGTAAATTATTATTCCCATTTAACTTGAAGTTCTAATACGGTCTTCTCCTCTACTGGCTTATATAGTTCACCTTTCCAATTGTTTGACAACAACACATACTCATATTCACATAACAATAAAGGCTAACCATACTTACTGAAATTCTGGGAATGATTGGCTAGACAACACTAGCTAGTTAGGTCTAATTCACATCTATTATCAATGCAACAACACATGAGGAGAATAACTGAACACAATCTGTTTAAAAAGCAGAATTAATTGGAAGAAAAAACTATGTATTTATGCTTCAGTAACATTCCCTGCACATTGATTGCTGAATTGAATATTTCACCAAAAATTTGGCTGTAATGGAAGCACAGTGCCAACAAGAACAGTGCATGTGTTTAATTATTATAATTCTTTTTCCTAAATACAAAGTGCTACATTTTAAGAGAGACAGTGTAGCATAAGATGGTAAGAGAATTAATAAAGCCCTCAGTACTAAACCTTTGGGTACTCCTGACTATTACTTTGAAGATGTTTATAGCTGAATTTTCATGGGAAGAGTGATTGCTGTTACATATAACTTGAGACAGAGAATTAAAAGAAGGAAGTATGCAAAGATTAAAAAAAAAAAGGAAAAAACACCCTGTGTATAAATTGTTTGCTATTTATTCACTTTCAGAAGTCAAATGTTCATCTAATTGGTTTCTCCACTTGCTGATAAGCTTTTTTTTTTTTTAATGAAAGACAAACACAAAGAAGGACTAAAAATATTTTATCTAGCTAATGAGAATGAGAAATTAAGCATGACTGTCCAACTGTAAAATAAATCCAGTTACTAGGGTCAAGTATTCCCTGTCTGCACAGGATTTTCAAAGGGGTTATAACTGAGTTATTTCTCTTATGATAGGTGAACTTTTTAATATAAGCTTTCTTCCCTTGCTGATATTTATTTATATTCATGAATCAAAAGTCTTGTGAAATAGAACTGTATGAAAGTTAGTGTCATCCTGAGAAAAACGAAGCAAGAAAGTGGGAAACAGGAGAGTGAGTAACTGTGCGTGAGCAACATCTAGTGGCTAACATCCCATTATGAAGCATGAAGGCACTGGACATTAAGGCTACTTTCACACCGAATGCTTCTGGGAGGAAGTGAAGCATATGAAGGGAAGAGGCAGTGCTGCCTGTTGGTCCAGCTTCTGAACAGAAACTTCCCAACAGCACATCTTGACTCTTTCTTCACCTCATGGCCTAAGGTAAGGGACTCTGTGTTTGGAGGATAAGCCTATACCTGTGCATGGCTCTGTTTTGAGTTGACTGGACAATGTCATGTGGCACAAAGCCCTTTCTGTGGTGTTTATTATGGCACTACATCTCCATTCCTTCGGCAGGCTGGATCTTGTCCATAACAGTCCTTTCCAGCTGTGCTGTAAGAAAAAGGAGTGGTGTAGTAGTTTAACCTTATCTAACAATTAAGTACCACTCAGCCACTCACTCACCTCCACTCCCACCCTCAGTGAAGGTGAAGAGTCGGAGGAAAAGACAAGGAAGCTTGTAAAGTTAAGATAAGAACTGTTCAATAATATAAATGAAAATTACAGTGAAACTAATCTTAGCAATACTACTAATAATAAGTAATTAAAATAATATAAAATAGAACATATGATACAACAGCTCACCACCTGCTGACTGACACACAGCCAGGTCCCAGAGCAGCAAGAGTCCGAACCCGAGAGGTCCCATAGTCAGAGCCGGAGATCGACAACATAATCAGGAAAAAAAACAGCTGACACCACCCCCACACACACACTAACTAATGACACTGCCCTGCCACTAACAACCACACCATGACCCAGCTATCAAGTTAGTCCAAAGTATTAACGACCTCCCCCAGGCCACTTCCCATCTCAGACTCTCAGGACCTGCACATGTGTACTGAGCATGACATACCATGGAATTAAATACTCCTTCAGCCAGCCTGGGCCAGCCTTCTGAATCACGGAGGTAATTAAGTCTTTCGTGCCTGAAGCCAGCACAAGTGGTAATTCTACATCCCTGTTTTCCGATAGTCATTTTCATTTGTCCTGAGCAGTCCCTGAGCTCTGAAATCAGTCACAGGTTGCACAAATGAGAAAAGGGGTCCTATTATATACCTTTCTCACATGCCTTCTCTTCATCAAGGACCTAGATCTAGGGATATTTAAGAGAGATGTATAGATATATTCTTAAAGAAAGTTGTTTTAAAGGAATTTCTGATTACTTTGCACTGTCACTGACAGAGGCAACCCAAGTGATCAAATAACACATAATGTGGTCACCTCATCCCTTTGAAGAAACAGAACAGCTCTAGAGAATGAGACCTCAGTGCCCTCATGCTCTTCTACCTACGGGAAAAGATTCAGTATGCATCCATGAATATTTTTTACACATTACAATAGAAAAGGAATAGATAGGATATCCACACATGTCCATGGACAATCTCTAAAGCAATTTTAAAAGACTGCAATGAAAAAAACGGGTTATGTTCTATGCACCTACTTTGTGCTATCTCATTTTTAAAACTCTGCAGCTGAACTGTATAGTTAATTCTCCGTGTGAATTTGTGGTAAATGTGAAGTAGGAATCCAATCTTTCCAGACATATCAGTTCTTAAAAAATCTTAAAAAATATTACATACATCACTGAATAATTAAACCTTGTGAAATGACAATGAATAATTTACTCCAAAGTTATATTTTTTCAAGTGAGAATTTTATTTTTTTCTACATTTCTCCATTATCTCATTCATGATTCCTTTAAATACCCATTTGCTGTTGCTGCTTCTATGGAATCAAATCCCACTCCTTCAGATCTGTTTTAATTTTACCTGGTTACATATTAGAAATGGAGAGCAACATGCTTTCCTTTAGCAAGATTTACCTAAAATTGCCATCAATCCCATGTAACTTTATTGATCAAAATATTTTATGTTTAAACTGTCTCTCCTACTACCACTGTTTGAGGCAAAATACTGTTCTGGTTGGAACATGGGTTTGACTACATTTTCTAATGTCCTACCTTCTTACTTCTTCACTGGCTTAGTGTTGACAGCCTTATCACCGAAATTTTGCCGCCTTCTGTAGCTAGAATAGATCTCTTTTGCCTTTTCTTTTCCAAATCCTGAAAGTCTTCCTAGGAGTTAACAAGCAGCTATGTGAAGACTATAATCTGGGGCATCAGCATGCAGTCCTCACTGAGTATCCTAGGGAAATAATAAATTTGTCTCTGCAGTCACACGAGAGGTGTGGGTGAAGACAGCAGGTTGAGTGTGTGACTTTCTTTGACCTATTATGAAGGCCTTCTAAAGCAAACGGATTATAAGAGAGGCTGGCAAAGGGCACAAGTCCTTGCACTAAGATCATCAGTCCAGTTCCTGTGCAGTGAGCCTGCAGGTAGAGGTTCATTCTGCCAGGTTTTGATGCACAGGAACACATCTGGTTGTAAGAGATTTTTGCTGAATGTTCAGGTAATATTTCAGTGTTTGTACAGAATATGTTTCATTGTTTTTACTTAGCTTAGTGGGGCTGCTGAACATCAGTACCTCTGCTGTTCTCTTTGCAAATTCTGAAAGCACAAGAGAAATAGAACCAACTGCCACAGCAGGACAAGTTAGGAAACACCTTCTACTAGCCATATCTCTCTAGCAGAAACCCACAGATCTCTGTCAACCCTGGTTAGCTATAGAGACATCATATTTTGTGGAAATGAAAACAGTCAATTAAAACCATTTTTTCTCATTTACAATGCAAAGGTCTCTCCCCATGGCTGTTGAGCACATCACAGTTTGTCAAGAACACACTATGGGATATACATCCTCTAATTTTACAATACACTGTACACAACACCTTTTATTCCAGTTTACCTTGCTTTGGAGGAAACAACTCTGCTTGCCTTACACTAATAAAAGTAATCAAAAACTTTCCTTATCCGTTGTTATATGCCCTCTTGATAAGTATCAAGAAGTGACCAGCTGCAGAAACCATTATCAGATGACTTCATTAAGCGGTTGTCTTTCCCATGACAAAAGTTTTCTTGAGAAAAAGCAAAGGAAAAATACTTCTGTATTAACTCTGAACTGTGAACTGCTACCTTTCAGCATCCCATTTCATCTTGGATTTAAAAGGAAAACTGAGAAGGCGACGGACCCACTCTCAATGGGAGGCTGTTCAGGATGACCTCCAGAACCCCCTTCAGTTTCTTTAATTGAGTCTCCAGACTCACGTATTCAGGCCATAAAGGAAGCTAGTTAGAAACAATTCAGAAGCTGAGCAGACCTCCTAAAACAATAGTTTTCTTCATCTCAAATGCTCAGAATATCTCACCTAATTACCTCTTATCCTAAGCTGTCATTTTTAGTCCTTTATATTAAAGCTCTGAATGAACTCAGAATTGTGTTACTCATTTTTCTGCAGGCATCTGTCAGATCATTGGATTTTATGCCATATTAGAAAGTGTTTTTATAAAGGGTCAACAACCCTCTCAGGCAGTGCTGAAGAAATATAAGCAGGGACCATGCGAAATTGCAATAGATCCCAAATGACATATTTTGCACTTTCGAAAGGTGATTCACAATTTTCTGGCTCTTCAGCTGACGTGTTTTAAATTGGTTCTTCAAAATGTCTGCATTTTAGCACCCAGATGCTGACCTCAACCCTGTTATCCTTAAAAAAAAAAAAAAACAAAAAAAAACCCCAAAAAACAGGAGGTAAAAAAAGGTATGAATTCAGGAAAGGATATGGGAAACTAGCAGGAAAACCAGAGAAGCAGTAAAAATGTAGCAATGGTCAGAAAAGAGAAAAGGTAATGAAAATAGGAAGAAATCTGGAAAAGTGAATGGAGATGCAAAACAGCTAATGCAAAACACTGCCTTACTATAAATCTTTGTTTATTAGAGGAAGTAAATTTTTCTGTGTATATTCATGTTCTATAGCTAATATCAAGGTGATACTTTGAGCCAATATTCAAGCAGTAGCTTGAATCTTAGTTCCCTTTGCCACTCTGTGTCCACTGGTCTTTTTCAAGTTTGAACTGTTCAGGCTATAACAGAACATCCAGAAATTCTTTGTAGGGTAGTTTTTCCTTGGAAATTTCGGAATAAAATACAATTGGTACATAACAAGACAGGAGGAAGAAGTATTATTATAGAAACACAGAATGGTTTGGGTTGGAAGGGACCTTAAAGATCATCTAGTTCCACCCCCCCTGCCATGGGTAGGGACACCTTCCACTAGACCAGGTTGCTCAAAGCCTCATCCAGCCTGGCCTTGAACACTCCCAGGGATGGGGCATCCACAGCTCCTCTCAGCAACCTGTTCCAGTGCCTCACCCCCCTCTCCGGGAAGAACTTCTTCCTGATATCTAATCTAAACCTCCCCACTTTCAATTTAAACCCATTACCCCTTGTCCTGTCACTTCAGGCCCTTGTAAAAAGTCCCCCCCAGCTTCCTTGTAACCCCCTTCAGGTACTGGAAGGTGCTATAAGGTCTCCCCGGAGCCTTCTCTTCTCCAGGCTGAACAAGCCCAACTCTCTCAGCCTGTCCCCATAGCAGAGGTGCTCCAGCCCTCTGAGCATCTTTGTGGCCTCCTCTGGACTCACTCCAACCGGTCGATATCCTTCTGATGTTAAAGGCTCCGTAGCTGGACGCAGTACTCAAGGTGGGGTCTCACCTTATTTTTATATCTAAAAGATCACAATGTCATGTGCTTCAAGAAAGCCCATAATTTAAAAAGCAAAGGCTCTGGCAATCTTTTTAATGTGTATGGATACCTGATAGGAGAAACTAAAGAAGATGGAGACGCACTTCCTCAGTCGTTCCGGTTAAAAAGGAAGACAATGGGCTCAATTTAAAATACAGCAAATTCCATTTAAAACTTCAGATTTTTTTTTTTTTTTTTTTTTTAACTATTTTGCTGGTCAAACCTCTCTGGTTTCTGAGAGAGGTTGTGGAGTTTCCATTGTTGTAGATATTCAAAACATGACAGTGCACGGCCAAAGAATAATGAAGGCTGGACTAGACATCTTCAGTGTCCCATTTTCATGAGAGACTAAGACTGTCTGGAAGCAGATTAGGACTGGAGTTGGCTGGGAGAGTAGCAGGATAGAAGAGAAAAAGAAGAGAAGGGCAGGAAACCAGACTGCATGAGAAAGGATATTTGGATAGATGAATCTTCAAAACAGCTCTAAGAGGTAATTTAAATAAAGTAAGCTCCTGTGACAAACTGTGTGAACATAGCTGACAAATACTTAGTACCTAAAAGACACAGGGAATCTCTGATTCCTTGTAGCAAGGAACAGGGTTATTCCGTGAGTGGGTGACAACACGGGCAGAAGGAGACAGGCTGGAGACAAGAGTGGAGAGCAGGTTTTTACATAATAAAGACTATGATGGAAATGTTCTGATAAGATTGAGTAATATCAACAACATCCCATCCCCCCCCACCCCCATCCCCAATATTTCAATTGGATGTAAGGTTTGAAATCCTGATGCTTCAATTTATTATCTCATTTACTGAGAAGAAACAGGTTAGGTGCAATAATACAGTACAGTTCTGCTTATATAGCAGTATAAGCTTCTCAGTATTAACCGTATCAATGATCTTTAGCCCTGATGCTGGAATGCAAACCACCCAAAAAGACAGTAACTTTAGACTTTTTTTTTTTTTTTTTTTCATTCCCTTTGAGTCTGAGGATGTAATTCAGGACAAGTTTTCCTGATCTGGATAATACCCTCTTTATAACAATACATTTGCCACCACTGAATCTTTTTAGAGAATTACTAAAACACCTTTTCAAGTCATAATCCCTATCAGTGATTTAGTGCAAATGTCAACTCTATTTGAAAGAATGAGTTGTAGGACAAACACAGGGATTTGTTTGAGTGATCCACTCTCCTTTCTTCCATGAAAATATTAATACAGTTAACAATGGTCCCACAGAAGGAGGAGTAGGAGTGAGAGATGGCAAAGTGAAGCCAAATGTAGCTTGGCACATTGTTGCATTAAATCTGTATGTTCCTATTCCATATTCTGTCTAGAAAATAATTCTTCCATTTTTTAAAAAGAAATCCTTCACACACATATTAAAACAGATGATAATGACTTCCAGAAATATTATGTGAAGAACTCTGTCAATTATGTGAAGAACTATTAGCAATATAATATGTTTTTGAGAGGTGAACTGTGTAGGATGAAATGCTTAACACCTCTATTGTGCCTCAGATGAATCTGAGATAAGAAATGAATCCTAACAGTTTTATCTTATATGATGGACAGTGACTGATGACCCATTACCTGATACCATTGAAATTAACCTTAATATTTGTCATGCAAATGGTGTAGCAACAAAGTTTGGTTTTATAAGCTATATAAAGTCAATTAAAATGTCAGCTAATAAGAAAAATTAATTATTATACAAACATGCATCCACTCAAAGGTCCCATTCAGTGGTTCCTTCTTCTGCCCTTCTCAAATGTTTTATTCACTGAGATAAAATACTTTGTGACTATTATGAACATTGAACTGCTCCATAATTCTTTCTGTATGTAGAACCGGTTAGTGGAGAAGTTTATTATTCCAGTTCATATCTTTTATTCAAGTCAACAAATGTCTATTCAGGGCAAGGAAGAGAGAACTAGCTCAAGTTGTGTCACTCTTCAGTAGTTGCCTCACAGCAGTTAAGCCATCAGCTTTGGATATCTGACCTCTGTTCTTGCCAGTCTACAACAGTATTTAAACCATGAAGGGAAGAAGCCCATGATGAATAACAAAAATCATGGGAACTATGGTTAATTTATGAGGGAAGATTCAGGCAGTAAAATAGGACCAGTTCTTTGAAGGAACAAGAATTGAATATGAGTCCTCTCAAAAGTACCCCAAGATATTCTGACATATCCTTTCTTATAATAGACTAGTGTGGAGGACTTTTAAGAAAAAAATTTCTCTAATGCTTTTCCTGTATAAAAAAAGAAAACCAGAATTTTTATTTCTAGAGCACTCTTATTGTTAGATTTCACTTGTAGCAGTGCAAGAAGAAAGACAGTTTGGACCTCCAAGGAGAGAACTTATCACTACAGTCCAGAAGCCAATCTAGGAAGAGGAGAACTGGCAAAATTCCACCAAGGAACAGGGAAAGGCAAAACGTGTATCACATAGGGGAACAGCATGGAGAAAACACCTAAAGGTGAATCCAATCAAATCCTTTCATAAGAACTCCTGGTATTTTCTGGATAAGAAAATCAAGAATTTTTTAATTTTGCAGTTACATTTTCTTAGAAAGGTATTATCATTCACATCACGCCTTTACACGTAAAATTTAACTGTAACTGAGGATTGAATTTTTAAGCACAAATTTTGCACTTTCACAGGTGCCAAAATGATGAAACAAGGCCCAGGTCACCCTAATATTTCACTCTCTTCTACCTTCTTATGCTGCCTTCTACCTGGCAGCAACTCAGCAACTCAGCCTGTGTGACATGACTTATCTCTGTCCTGCATGGGTCAGCCTTGCCCTCACGGGTCTCCCAGAGAGAGAGTTGGTGCTTTTCTTGATGTGTTTTTATGTTGCTATGCATATAGTTTAGAGGATGCAAAATTGAAGAAGAGCACCCTATAACTTCCCTACAATTGAAGAAGAGCACCCTACAACTTCCCCAACCTCAACAGAGGTTGAGGAAGTTAGGTACCTCTAGTGTCCCTCAACAGTCTGGGACCAGCCCTTCACAGTGTTTGACTTCCCTCACAGGTGACTTCAAACACTGCTACAAACAGTACTGTTGTGCCTGAAGGGAGTTACTGACTGCTATCATAAAGATTTGGGATGTCTCTTTGTATGGGGTGTAGATCACTGGGTGGCTAGCTAAAAAGTGAAGCCTTGAATTCAAGGGTGGGGAGAAATGAAAGTAGTTCACAGTAGCCCACCAGACAGAAAATCTATCGTATTTTCTGCTGTAGGAATACAGTGAATTTTCCTCTATTCTTGGTGACACATCTCACCAGCAAAAAAAAGTCTACACACAGCAACGTGTTAAAAGCCACAACAGTTATGTTTTTGTCTCTCTGGTTTCAGGAGATATTCTCCAGTCTTGATAGTCACCTCTCTCCTCCTTTTGCTACTTCTCATATGGCTGTGGCTTAAAGGCATATAAGGTGCAGTTGATCGGGTTCCCATATCACGCAGAACTTTTTAGTGGTTCTGTAAATTAATTTGTTCAATTCTGAAGGCTGTCTATATAAAGTAAATGTGTACTGCATAAAATTATTATTTCTATTAAAGCAAAATAAGAAATACTGCATAAGAAATCCTTTGTGTCAGTGTTCTGTTCCAACATTGTAAATTACTTGGAAGCCATTAGGGCATTTATCTTTGAAGGTTCATGTATATAAAATGCATTATTAACTTACTAAATGTTATTGAAATGTACAGTTAAAATAATGTGACTGACAGAATACAGAGAGTGACTCTAAACTCAAATTGTCCTTTACATTATAAAGCAGGTTTTTTTCCCTTTTTTTCACAGAATATAGACAAGCTTAGTTTATGAACTGAAAATTTTTAGTTTATAAAGGGAATGTTTCACTTTTTTCTCTCAGCTGAAAATATTCATCTATGGTAAAACCTTTCAAGCATTTAAGGAATAAACAGTGCATTTGAGACAGAGATTAAAATATGTTTCTGCATTTTTAATCTCATGGTAGAAGCCAGATTGTGGAAAATCATATGAGCGTGTCATCCCACAGTGACATCTGCAACACACAAGGAAAGCAACAGGACAAGAAGGGTGTTGGACCTTGCAAAGTTCCAGTTGAATCCTTGCAGCATTTGGCTGCTGGCAGGCAAAAGTGACATAGGTTGCACAGTTGCCTACTTTGGTAACAGTGCTGAGGAAGCAACTATAACTCATCTTTGTGAGTAGAGGTACACATAGGCTACATGTAAACAGGTAGCCATGCACATGCTCCCTGGCTGTGCTCCAGATCTATTAGAGGCAACATCTTGCCCACACCCTCTTTTGTGTCTTGTGTCTTGTTTTTTTGAGGGATGGGAGTCTGGTTGAGGGACAAGAAAGGCTCTGTACAACTCTCTAGGCAGGTCCTGGATCAGGGTTGTTAAGGTGTCAGTGCTGCAGAAAACATCTTGGCATAAACTCACTTACCATTCAGTCTAGGAAAGGAAGTAAAGCGTGGCCATAAACTAAGTTAACAGAAATTTTCAATTACTTGAAGCCAAAATTTTAAGATTCTCTAATAGTCAAAAATGGACTTGATTCTTTGCTTTAATCTTCATTAATTCTTTTTAATCAGTAAATAAGTGCAACTATTCCCATTTCTGTGTTTCCTGAATCAAATCTGATAAATGCAAACACAAATATAAATATATGACCTGATTTAGGCTGGAATAGAGTTAAGTTTCCTCCTAGTAGCCAATATAACATTGTGGTTTGAATTTAGCATGAGAATAATGTGATAACACACTGATGTTCTGGTTGTTGCTAAACGGTGCTTATACTAAGTCAAGGACTTTCCAGCTTCTCATGCTCTGCCAGTGAGGAGGTGCACAAGCAGCTGGGAGTAAGCATAGCTGGAACAGCTGACCTAAACTGGCCAAAGAGATATTCTATACCATATGACATCATGCTCATTATATAAACTGGGGCAAGTTTTCAGGGGTGGGGAGGCAGTGATTGCTGCTCAGGGACTGTCTGGATGTCATTCAGTGGGTGGTGAGCAGTTGCATCACTTGGTTTTCCTTTCTTTTCTTTTCTTTTCTTTTCTTTTCTTTTCTTTTCTTTTCTTTTCTTTTCTTTTCTTTTCTTTTCTTTTCTTTTCTTTTCTTTTCTTTTCTTTTCTTTTCTTTTCTTTTCTTTTCTTTTCTTTTCTTTTCTTTTCTTTTCTTTTCTTTTCTTTTCTTTTCTTTTCTTTTCTTTTCTTTTCTTTTCTTTTCTTTTCTTTTCTTTTCTTTTCTTTTCTTTTCTTTTCTTTTCTTTTCTTTTCTTTTCTTT
>NW_010239230.1:35793-54091 GCF_000690775.1 Eurypyga helias
TCCTTGCCCTGCCTTGCCTTGCCTTGCCTTGTCTTTCCATTTTCATTACAACATTATTATTACTTTTTTGGTTTTCGGTCATTAAACCATTGTTGTCTTATTCATAGAATTTTATAGAAAAATTTATAGAAGTATATTGAGTTGGACTCAATATCCTTTTGAGTCCCTTCCAGCATGATATACTCTATGATTATTTGCATAAATATAAGCTAACTCAGATTTTGATGTTACTACGTGACTACAGAAATCATAGCACTACATGGGTACTTATTATCTTGATATATTAACCTGATTCCTTTCTAATCAACTCTGGTATAATTTTATGGGAACACGACATGAGTTTTCACTATCTGTACCCCTTTCATATTATTGTGTTTGGTCATACTGATGTTTTTTCAAACTTCTGAAAAAGAAACAGACTTCTTAATGAAAACTTCATCTTGATTCTTTCTATGTAACCAGATCTTCAAAATCCTCTAATCTCATTTTTCTTTTTTTTGTCTCCATCTCCTGCAAATCCTCTTTTGAAAAACCACTGCTGCCTATATAACATCAGGTTTTGGAAGGGATGTAAATATTATTTCTTTGCTGACATATGATCTGAATGTCACCTTTGTATTTTTTCCGGTTTGTGATTATATCGGGGTAGCACTAGAGAAAACCAAACATAGGTCTGTGTGCTCTACAATGTACAATAAAAAAACCAGTGAGTGACTCAATGAGCTTACAGTATAACCAGTGAAAGTCTTTTATTTGCCAGCATATGTTGATGAGTGGCTGTGTCAGAGGGATACATGTTAATATGTAAAGTTAAAGAGGGACAGCCTGGCATTTCTTGTATGTATTTGAATAATCCAAGTAATGCAATTTCAGTGATCTATGAAGTATCAATTCAGAAGGACTTTAAAACAAGTCAGGTCTTTTGGGTCACCTAGGAAAATGCTCCAAGTTTTACTTTGTTACCTGAACTGAAAGAAGAAGTTATGGAAAGAATTATTTTCAACTTCAGAGGTCTGCATCTGTTCTTATTTTACAGTACTAACATTGCATATATGCCTTTTTATAACTCAGTTGATCTGGTATTCTTCCATTCTTCATAATTCACTTCCAACCTTCATAATCTGTTAATATTGCAGACAGTTTAATTTATGCCTGCAAGAGGTCTTCTGTGATCCTGGTATACATAAAACACTAGCTAACCACACAGATGTTGCAATCAGATAAGTAAAGCTGTAAATTTCTACACAGCTTTAAAATCATTAGCCTTATTTATAGTATTAATGCAGAAGCTGTTATGCACCTGAGACTTGAAAGGTGGTGGTAATATACTAGCCAGGAACATGTTTTATTAAATCATAAATTTATTGAAAAATACCAAAATATGTACATATTTTTATATTGGGAATTGGAAAGAAATAAAGAAGTTTTTTTTGGGTCTTTTTAGTATTAATAATAGTTAATAAAACATCCAAAATCTTCACAGGTCATCTCCTTTTGTCTTTTTAGCAGCTCTAGGTTTCTCACCCTTTCCTGACTTTTGAACAGGATGCATCATATTTAAGATCGAAGAAAAAAATAATACTACCTCCAAGGACAATATATACTATACATTCACAAAATTTATCTGATTAAGCACAGCATATTCCCAAATGACACAGAGAAAAGTAAGAAAAAGATTCTTCATGAAACGTAAGAAATGAGGAATGACAAATTTCAGTGTTTTATATGGAGAAACATTATGCAACTGACTCATCAGATTTTCTTTAAGATTTCAGATGTGGAAGGTTCTGTCTCCTGTTCCTTTCATCCTAATCCTAGTCAAACATAGCCCAAAACATGGGTTTGGGCCAATGTTCAAATCACTTCATCAGAATTCTTTTGCTTGGGGAAAATGAACATCTGCTGATACTGTTGTGGTCTATTGGGTCAGCTGGTCAACATAGAATCATAGAATGGTTGTGGTTGGCAGAGACCTTAAAGACCATCTAGTTCCAACCCCCCTGCCATGGGCAGGGACACCTTCCACTAGACCAGGTTGCTCAAAGCCTCATCCAGCCTGGCCTTGAACACTTCCAGGGATGGGGCATCCACAGCTTCTCTGGGCAACCTGTTCCATTGCCTCACCAAGCTCTCCATGAACAATTTCTTCCTGATATCTTATCTAAACCTCCCCACTTTCAATTTAAACTCATTACCCCTTGTCCTGTCACTACAGGCCCTTGTAAAAAGTCTCATCCCACTCCCCATCACTGGCTTCTGTTGGTTTTCATTGTCAGCAACTGGATAACAAAAACTTGCATTCTATTAATGTATTTTCTGTTCCTCCTGCTGTGTGTTGTGTTTCACTGCAACTTGCACAGGTTTCACAAAATGCTTGATCTCGGCACAGACGTACTACTGCATTATTATATATTACTACCGGTTTTAACTTTATGTTCATTTACTCTAACACTGTGTTTATGCTTTGATATGTATTTTTAATTCTGTCTTTTTTTAATTTTCTTTTTTTTTTCCCCTAGTTTTTTGTTTAAGGACCACAGATTTCACTGACTGAAAAATACCTTTGAGTCTTTGCAGTATCGAGAACGTATTTGCATCAAAACAGATTAAATGCTCACTGCTCTTGCTGATATTGAAATGTGGTAGGTTTTTTTCATTTGTATAACAAGATTTTTACTTTCTGTTCAGTGCTTTAGTTACATATGTTTCACAATCTTTGTCATACTATGTTAGGAAGTACAAAGCCTTCAACCAGTTAACCCAGAGCCACAAATTCCAAAACCTGAGTAAGACTTTTCAGGGTAGGTAGGTTTGGAGCTGTGACCTCTTGAGCTGCAGTGAATGAATCAGCTCTTCAGATTCACGCAAATTATTCTTATTACAAACCCTTTCATGCACGATTTCATTGCCTTACTTGAGTGCTGGTTTTTTATGTGTTGAAATATGTTTTGGTCAAGGGATACTTGTGAATGGAAGGCACACCATCCAGTGGTGGGGTTTTTTTCCATTATCTTTTTCTCCAGCTAAGTCTTGAATCTTAGCTCAAGATGCATTACATATGGGATCATTTTATATTTTACTAAGAGATATGTTCAAAACTTTTTGCAGCATGAGAGAAGTCCAAACAGAAACACTTTCTGCTGTTAAACACATTTTGACACAAAACTATTTCTCTGTATGCCTGAATGAAGGGATTGTTTCACTACATGGCAGATCATATTCTTTCACCTGCGATGTAAAGGTACTTGAAATATCGTCAATGCTATATTGCTGAATTCACCCCTGTGTGGAACTCCTTCCATACCTGAAGAGGATACAACATAGGCCTGTTTCTTGTATCTGACTAATACCTCCTGATTTCTTTGTTGTATCAGCTGCTTTCAGGAAAGTCAGTACATGAAATGACCTTTTATAATTTCATGCAAGTAGCTTTGTGTATTTTACTTTTCCATAATAAATGGAAATTATTTTTTCTCTTGGTACTATGTAAGAACAACACAAAGAATGGAAGCATAGAGAATTTATTTAAGTTTCTGTCGTACAGTAAAGGCCAGAGCTATACCCAGTTTCAGTGCCAATCTTTAGTGAATCACTGTATGGATGGCATGGGGTGCCTCACAGAGAGGGGGACTCAGCAAGCACCTGAGTGGGAATTTTGCAGTTAACCAAGGCTAACCCACCACCAGAAATGAAAAAGGATTTATGTATATCAACAGCCTGGAAGCTAGTGGTCATCAGTGTGGCTACTGACTAGGAACATATCTGCATAGGAATGTAGCTGGTAAGGCATTTATTGACATCACATTATGTCTAGCAGCACATCCCTCTTAAAAGGAGAGAGAGAAGCCATTGCTTGCACCATCATCAGTGACCTAAATTACAGGTATAGTCTTTCTGTATCTTTATGGAAAACTATCTTTACAAAGAAGAAAAGAAAATCTGGTGAAAAGAGTAAACATACTCTTCATTCCATATGTCTTTTTTTCTCTAGTTGAATACAATTACTCTCTCAGTGAATATCATTACATTTAGAATCTATCAACCCAGGAGTTACATTTTTAAAGGAAAAAAAAATCTTTAATTATTTCAACTTTATTTAATTTACTAATTAAACCCCCTCACTATCTGTAGACACCATTCATATGGAAAGAACAAATGTGAGCAAGTCTAATACGACAATTAGAAAACACAGTCATAGAAATTGTAAAGTTAGATCAAGATGCTTTGAAAGAGACAGTCACCATCTCAGTGACTGATGAAGCAGTGAGGAAAAAAGAAAAAATTTCACTAAGAAAAAAATACCTGCTTTACATTTATAAATGTTGCCTAGCTCTTGGCTATTTTATTTTAAGTAAGTAAAATTTTTATCCACTGTTATATACCTATTCCAAATGAGTAGGTATGCAAGATATAAATATATTTTTATATCTTGCAAAATATGCAAGATATAAAAATAAAAAATCAAAATATAGCAAAGAAAAATGGAGTGTGAATAAAAAACCCAAATCTGCAGAAAGGAACTTATTAATATTTATTCATAAATTAAATGCTGTCTTCTTAATTTGAATATGTATAGAATGTAATTTTTTCCCTAATTAATAGGTCTAGGAAGTCTAGAAAGTTCAAGAATATTATCCAATGATATTACCTTTTTCATTTTTGAATGATTCGCAATCAGGCAGTGACTTGAACATCAGAGTTGTTACCTTTGACAAAATAGACTTCCATGTTTGCAAGGAGTTCATAGAGTTGTTCAAAAAGCTCAACACAAAACTTACAGGTTGGAGTGAATCTAAATGGTGATGGTGGACAAATACAGAAAAATTATGATCCTGCTTGCATACATATGAATAACAGAAGAAGGTAATTTAAGTGAGTAAATTATTTACTCATCTTCAATCTTAAGTGTCCTTGCTGAAATGACATTACTTCTAACTCCACAAATTTTAAAATGATTGGTTATTGAAATGATGTTTCTACTCCTATTATACCTGTAATAAACTTCTCTTACACTCAGCAGTTTTATCCGGCCAAATTATTACTACAGTCTGTAAATATAACCCTTACATTTTGCCATCAAGTACTACACCGAAAAATTTATGTACTGTAACTTTATTGAAATGAAATTAAGTTACTGTAAATCTTCAGTATTTAGTATGACAATGTACTACCCTCCTATTTACTGATCGTTTCCATATACTTTTGTCCAAAATGTAACAGCATAGAAATCTATAGGGTGATCACTTTACATCTGAGTTTTTGTGAAGGAAAAATTTGCAAAATACATTATCTGTAAAACCACTTTGCCGTAAGCATAATTGCTACCTAATAAGTGTGTTCAACTGCTAGTTAATGGTGTTCAAACTTCTGGAATATAAAAGATGATGAATATTATGAAAACTACTGTTCTTATTAGAAATAGCCTTTCATACTGAGGAACAGAAAAACTAAAACATGCACTGTGAATTACTTCTATGAGGTCAGACTTGATGGGAAGATATGCACATTCAAAATTATGTAACTCAAGACAGTGTAAGAAAATTAAAAAAAACTTGAAAGTACAAAATATAGTGAGATCTATGCCTAAAATATCTAAAATACCTGCATTTGTCCACATAAATAAAACATTAAGAAATTGATAACTTTTTTTACTTGAGTGGGACACCAAAATATATTATGTTTTGGGATGTCTCAGTGTCCTTTCTGAAGACAATCATAAAGGCCATGCATTTCTCTCATGTCATATATTAGTTTTCAAAAAGTGCTTTAGCTTTTACCTCTGTTTCTTTCAGCACGGTGCCACACAAGATAGATAGTTGATTTGTCTCTAATATATTCGATAAAACTAAATATTCTCAAAAGTATGCATCCTTTTTCCTACTCTAATTTGTAAGTTACACAATGTAGCACAAAAATATAGTTTACAATTTTGTGTTGTAATACAAACTGTATGTTAGTGGTTTATTTTAAATTAGTTGGCTTGAAATAATTTCACTTTGAATGTCCAAATCTCTTTCAAGTTTTCTTTTAAAAAAAAAAAAAGATGAAAGCATAAAAAAAAAATAAATCTAATGGGGCAAATGAACTATTTTTCTCATTACCTAGATGATCAGATAGAAATAAGTCATGTTCATCAAGACAAAGATAACTTCCGAGTATCTTTTGTCATGACACGGGAAAGAACAGTCACATATTATCAGTGCCATTTCTTTGATTTTCAAGCAACCACAGACATCCATGGATTGTTGAAGAAATGTAATTTGTGAGACAGGTGAACAATAAAGGCTTCCCACATTACAACTTGGATGAATGCTCTATTTTCATGCATAGAAGAAACATCCATGTGAAGGAGGAGTGGTCTTTTCCTACTTTTAAATGCAGAACTCACTCACATTATCACATCAAAATATTAATTAAGGAAAATCAAGAATGTAATATGTACATAAGGAAAAAGAAACATACTGTTAGTATGCAAGGAGTTGCAACACTGCATTAAAACCAAGGTAAAAATATCTATCTCAAGAATAGATTCTAATTTCAGTGACAATTATTTTGCTGAGGCTTAGCATTTTCTCTCTACAGCTTCTATAACACCACAGTGTTTCTTTCCAATGCTGTGTTATAAACAGTTTTTTAAAATATTCTTCCACCAAGTATGCCAAGGTACAAAGCAGAACAACTTCCCCAGGTTCATAAAGCAGGTGGGAAGTAGAACCTGATAGCCCAGGATCAACAGATAAGGAGCCTAAGCTCCTCTTGTGCATCTAGACTGTCTTTGCGGTCCTGAATAATTTGTGCAGACACAATTTTCAACTATTTTTTGCTGCCTGTAGATCATGTTTAAATTACTTTATTTCAGTCTCGCATTTCAAGTTCAGAAGTAATCTCATTTTTCATTAAAAATAAATTGAATCTACATGGATATAAAAGAAGCAAAATAGGGAACTATCACACATAAGAAACATGCATAGGAGGCTAAGAATTTTGAATTAACATCTTGATAAATAGTTGCACATACTATGCATCATGTGCCTGTTATTTACTAAAGTAGATTGAATCATCCTCAGAGGCTATTTGCATTTAAATTCAGCTTAATATTTCAGTTCACCATGGGGATGAGTAAAGAGGCTTGTCTAAAACAATAAATGGCCCAAGAAAAGAGTGCTTCTTAAAGTTTTAAAATATTTGATTACTCTTTTCTTATCTTCATTGGTTTTGTGCATTTGTCCTAATCTTTAAAGGGTTGCAAATGGATGATAAAAATACAATGAAAAAAGGGAAAATGTCAGAGAATCTAAAACAACGCAAATGAATGTATCTTATTGAAATCAAAAAACATTACAAGTGTTTACCTTGACTGTGAAGGTGGCTTAGTGTTTTGGGTTTTTTATTGGACCTTAAACAAACACTCTTTTTAGTTTATCAAGACAGTTCATCTGTACCCATTGTCCTGGTTTTGGCTGGTATGGAGTTAATTTTCCTCCTAGTAGCTGGTATAGTGCTGCATTTTGGATTTAACATGAGAATAATGTGATAAGACACTGATGTTTGGTTGTCGCTAAGTGGTGCTTGTAGTAAGTCAAGGACTTTCCAGCTTCGCATGCTCTGACAGTGATGAGGTGCATAAGAAGCTGGGAGGGAACACAGCTGGAACAGCTGACCCAAACTGGCCAAAGGGACATTCCATACCATATGACTTCATGCTCAATATATAAACTAGGGTGAGTTGACTTGGGGGCAGCAATCACTGCTCAGGGATGGACTAGACATTAGTCGGTGGATGGTGAGTGGTTGCATCACTTCTTTTTCACTTCTTTTTTTCCTGGGTTTTGGTTATGTCTCTTTGTTTGTTTGTTTTCTTTTTCTTTTCTTTTTTTTTTTATTTATTATTTCAGTCATTAAACTGTTCTTGTCTGAACCCATGAGCTTTCCCACTTTTGCCCTTATGATTATCTTTCCCATCCCAACAGTGGAGGGGACAGTGAGCAAGTGGCTGTGTGGTGCTTGGTTACTGACTTCAGTTAAACCATGACACCCATCCCCTAGTAAAAAAAAAAAAAGAAAAAACCCACAAACAAACAAACAAACAAACAAAACCCCAGAGAATATATATATGTTTCTGTTGTTACTTACCACCTTATCCAGTACCTTAAGACAACCTTGGGAAAAAAAGCCGAAACAAATAAGATGAAGACTACTCTGTTGACCCAAACCAGAGGTGTTGTTCATCCAGTTCACTAGCAGCCTTTTCAAATCAGACAAAAAATACCGAAGGCTTATAATGATTATAAGTTGCACAGATTTCCCATTCTCAGGAGCTAGGTCTTGTTTCACTATTAAATCCATAGCCCATACAAAGGTTTCTTTCTATAAACATCAACCTCTCTCTACTGGTGATGCATGCAATGTACCTAGTAACACAGATATTAAGACCATCCATCAGTAGCCTTATAGTAATCAAAAAGGTTTCATCACTTTCTCTCTGTTGGTTGGCTTTCCTAAAGGCCAAGTAGAATTTAGCTGGATATTCATATCTCAGAAGAACTGTGGGTCATTAAACATGTCTCTGTATATAACGATTCATGTGTGAAAATGTTGACATTTACACTGGCAGGAATAACACTGGTTAAAGTATTTTGCTTTCATTCCTAATACTTCTTTGACCAAGAAAGTCTAGATTTTAAAACAGAGAATCGTCTCCCAGACTCCCTGCGTTATTGAAGTACTTTATTTCTTCAGGCAAATATGCAGACTTACTGTTGTTTAACTGTGTAACAGGCAAGAGAAATATTATCTTGTTAGCATGTCTTTCTGACAACATATTTTAATATGTGTTAAAATAACTGTGAGGGAGAAGGTATATGTAGGTGTACAGTCATGTACTCTTAAAATGAATGCTTTCTCATGAAATAAAATTGAAGAAATTCAGAAGTTCAATACAAACAACTGCAAAGTTTTAAATATAATCTTAATAAAAAAAAATTATCCATTCTCTCCTAGTATTTCACACTTTCCATAGTTCAGAACTGAAAGGTCAACACATTGTTCACTATGTCACAGTGTCTACATAGTGTTCACTATGTCTACAAAATAATTTATCAGACAAGTAACTAAAAATATACTAGATCAAAGTATTGTAAGATAATCATAATTATCTTGTTCCTACGGTTACTCACGTTTAACCAAGCTAATTATGCCTTGCTTCTTTCAGATTTATACAGTAATTACCAAAGAGTGCTTTTAGAAGGAAGGCTGCCAGAAGGGCAGAAGAAAAGGCTTAGAGAATGCTAATGGGACTTACAAACAGTAGCCTTTAAAGGGCTGTGGCCTATCATACCACAGTATCTTACAGCTGCGTCTTAAATAAGGGCAGTGGGTTGGGGTGAGTAGTTCAGTTTTGTGACTTGAAGCTGCTCCAACTGACACTTCTCCAATTCACAGAATAACAAAATTCGTATGGCAGAACTTCTATTATTTATAATTCACAGCATGGCATAGGTGTTGCCCTACAGCTTATTCTAATAATTCACTGCAATAATTTTTTTTGTGTAGAGTCAAATCAATACGTTTAAAGAAAGGATTCATTTTCAATTGAATATGTTTTTTAATGCCCAGTGGGAATTTGATTTCCAAAACCAACCAATTGATACAGTTTTGTATAGACACTGGAAAAATGTTGAGGCTTGCATAGCACATGGAAAAAGTGACATAGAACTGCAATTGAACTGCTAGAATTTTTGGTGGGGATGCTAATGAATACCTTACTTCGTCCCAGTTATCAAATAAATAATATTTCAACATTCTTACTGGATCAGCTACAGCACATTGCAGTGCCTTGAATTCTTAATATGAGATTACTGATATTCATGTAGAAAAGTGTTTGCAGCCAAACCTTAATGAAGGAATACTTGTTAAAACATAAGAGTGAAAATAGAAAATTCTAGGAAATACTTCCCGGAGAGGGTGGTGAGGCACTGGAACAGGTTGCCCAGAGAAGCTGTGGATGCCCCATCCCTGGAAGTGTTCAAGGCCAGGCTGGATGAGGCTTTGAGCAACCTGGTCTAGTGGAAGGTGTCCCTGCCCATGGCAGGGGGGTTGGAAGTAGATGGGCTTTAAGGACCCTTCCAACCCAAACCATTCTATGATTCTATGATATATTCAAAGGTATTACCATCTATTTAGATGTCCTAGGCAAAAAAAGGAAGTTAAAATTGAGAAGCATAATACTTATAGTATGTTTAGTTTGTCCTTTAAAAACACAGATAGCCAGATGAAAGCTGCAACAACATAACCCTGCTAATCTAGATTTTCTGTTTCCCAGCAGTGCTGACTGTCATTTTTAGAGTGGAATGTATTAAGATCATCATTAGTAAAAGTCTCATAGCTATTAAGCTGCTACTATTTCCTAAGCAAAGAAAGCTCTATGATCTAGAATGTAAGCCAAACCAAAATATGTCTCTGATCATGAATGAGATTTAAAGATGTGAAGGTGATCCATCTCAATGCAGTACTTTGAACTAGGAAAATCCTGACCAACCCAAAGTTATCAGAGACTGAGATCCAGATCCACCTGCAACTTAATACTTGTTAAACTGGCAATTTGAATATCCTGGAGGATGCTAGGCTGTTGGCCGTTCTGAGTGAAAGCACTGAAAGATTTTTTTTTTTTAATATTCAAAATGCATTCTGAGTGAAAGCACTGAAAGAATTTTTTTTTTTTTTAATATTCAAAATGCAGTAGACTAGAGAAAGGAATTGAGAACAGCAGTGAGCATGACTTTGAAGACCAATAGTTAAACAGATGGGATCAAGGGAATCATTGCTGTCAAACCCTATTCAACGAACTAGTAACGTGCGCCATATAGTGACTTTATCTGACAACCATGCTCAGATTCCCATTGAGGTCACCATTTTTTGCCATGCTTGGACAACCCTGTTTCAGATAGCACAGAGCCAAAGACAAAAAGAAATGAAGGACATGCTCTGAAGTTCCAGTAGCTATCAAAAATGCAGTGGAAGTACAGTTCTTGTGTACTAATTCTTGTGATTAATAAGTGCTTATATAAATATTTTTATTCTTAAAATTGCACTATTTTTTCCATCAGCATATCACATAAGTTCTTTTGTTTTGTCTCTTTCTGTGATAATTTTGCAGCACTTCTAATTCTGCAGGATATACCTGAGATTAGCATCTACTGTTATAAACATCTAGTTTGTATTGACTGCACTTTATAGAAAGGTTATGAAATTTTATGGTGCTAAAACATTTAGTTAAGCATCAGCGCTCAGCGTCCCAGCACTATCTTACAAGTACTATGAATGACTTTCTTCTGACACATCACTGATTTTATTCCATTTTCTTGGATATCATTAGCACATGTAAGTATTAAAGCTAATAATGAAATCCAAAGATTTTTGGTTTCATTATGATGCTGGAAGTACTGATCAATGAGTAACTAGGCAGAGATGAAGTCAATATACTTTAATATAGTTGAAAATGTTCTGTCTATACAAAATGTGTGAGCTATAATTTAACAGTTTAAATACACGTTCTATGGAATTACTGTGTTTTATCCGTTTTGTAGAGAAAATGCAGTGCAGTAGTGTCTGAAAAAACATGTGTGGTATTTTGTGGTATTTTATTACCTTCAGGGTACTCATCTACCAGAAATTCAAATTCTGATCTAATGAGTTATGGGAATAAGCTAAACATGGGAATAATTTTCCATTCTCAATATACTGAGTTCAGTGAAACAGTGATGGTAAGGGTAATGGGGTGAGACTGTCCACATTGCTGTTTTCAGAGAGTTCTTTCAATATCACCCTTTTTAACTAGACCATGTAAGTCCTGCTCATAGCATTATATTAGTGTGACTATTTATTGCAGACTCAAGCAACAGCAAATGCTTATATTTTTAAAAAATTCTTTCTTTCTAAGAAAAAATTCTTGTTATGAATTAACACAACATTAAGGCTATTCACCACGTAACAGATAAAAAATGTGTGGCTTGTTCCAGGACACTTGATAGTGTTCTTAGATAGATACTATTAGTTGTTAAAAAAAGTCTTCAGAGTCTTGCACTTGCACAGTGCTGGAAGTCCTCTCTTCTACTAATTCATCATTGTGAGCAAGTCCTTCCACAGTTGCACGGACTACTCACTGTCTATGGGATTTGAACAGAATGACAAAAGTTTATTCTTTTTAAAACAGAGGTAAAATAAATCAGTCCTCAAATGAGGATGGTTTAAGTTTGCTTTCTGATTCTCAGGGATAAGGTTTCATGACAGATTTTTTCCATATGCCCTTGGTGATTTAATGCAAGAGTTTGAAAATGCTGGATAGACATTTCTTTGCAGTATTGATGGTGATTTTCAGTAGGACCTGGAACACTAGTAAAAACTGAAAAGACTGGAATAAAATTTTGTGTTTGTACTTTGAAAGAAAGAGACAAACTAGAGAAATGGTCTGACAGGAATACAATTAGTTAAAGAAAGGAAAGTGCAAAGTCCTGCATGTGTCGAAGAACAACCCCATGCACCATTATGTGTTGGGGAACACCCATCTGTCCAGCAGCTTTCCAGAAAAGGACCTGGGGGTCCCAGTGGACACCAAGTTGAACATGAGCCAGCAGTGTGTCCTTGCCACAAAGAAAGATGATGATATCCTGGGCTGGCTTAGGCAAATGATTGGCAACAGGTAGAATGAGGTGATCCTCTCCCTTTAGTCTTCACTGGTGAGGCCATGCCTGGAGTACTGGGTCCAGTTCTGGGATCCCCAGTACGAGAGAGGTATGGAGCTGCTGAAGAGACTCCAGCCAAGAGCCACAGAGATGATTAAGCAACTGGAGTATCTCTCATATGGGGAGAGATTGAGAGAGCTGGTACTGCTCAGCCTGGAGAAGAAAGCTCGGAGGAGGTCTTAACGTCATGTATAAACACGTGATGGAAAGGAATGAAGAAGTTGGAGACAGGCTATTTTCAGTGGTGTCCTGTGACAGGATCAGAGGCAACCGGCAAAAATTGAAACACAGGAGGTTGTCTCTGAACATCAGGAAGCACTTTTTTACTGTGAGTGTGACTGAGCACTGGCACAGGTTGTCCACAGAGGTTGTGGAGTCTCCATCCTTGGAAATATTGCAAAGCCATCTGGACATGGTCCTGGTCAACCAGCTCTAGGTGGTCCTGCTTGAGCAGGAGGTTGGACCAGATGACCTCCAGAGGTCCCTGCCAGCCTTAATGGTTCTGTGATTTTGCAATGGACAAGATTTTTGTCTTTCTGTCAACTCAGTATTCATCTTGGGAAAAAAAGGATTTAGTAACTGCTACAAGTCTCAGTCAAGAATTGAAGGATTGAAATACAAGCACATTGTGACAGTTCATGTGTTTTAGTTGTTTATTTTGTACCACTATCTCCAATCCATGAAGATGAGTGTAACCAGATTATGTGGATCATTGTGGAGGGAGATAGAGATAGCTTTTTTCTCCTCATCTTATCTGACCATTCTAACAGAAAGAAGATTTGAGTGTGGGATGAAGAAAGCAGATGAATTGTTAAAGCTGATTTTTAGCACAATGTTGTTTACCCCTTTTAACAATGATCAGAAAAGAAGTTACTGATATAGTTTGCAGATGAGACAAAAACTGAGGAACAGTAAATAAAGAAGAAAACATATCAGCAAGACAAAACATTCAAAATTTTAATATGTACAAATATAAAGTAAAACCTATTAGAAGAAGAAGGTTGGCCATGCAGAGTTGGCAGAAAGCATTGTCTCTGAGAAACCTTGTGTGTAGTGGCATACTATCATAAACTTCATTGTGACCAAGAAAATACCTGTGTGACACTGTATGATATGTTATATAAAGTTAATAATTGAGATTGAAAAAAATAAAGGAAGACTAACTGAATTAGATGGAGAAAAAACGTCCTACTGATGACTTTCCTAAAAGGTGCCAAGAGCTGCAATGGTAAAATAAAAACCTAGAGTCAAATAAAAACACATTAAAAATAGTCAAACGAGTGAAATTTTAGTGATGGAATTTCTTACATTACACTATTTGGGCTGTCAAAAAGAGAGACTTCACACTGGTTTTGTGTTGGCTGGAAAAAGCAAAGATTGACATGAGTTCCAGACAACATTGACTAAGTTGACAGAAACAAGTCTTGTTTCACAGCTTCCAAGCCTGAACTCTAGGCTACCCCAGTCAGAGTGAGAAAAAGACAAAGACCCTTTTATAATAAAAGAGGCAGGATTGGAGTTTAACAATGATCATGACAACAACATCCAGCTTATTTTTAAGTGACTGTCTTATTAATCAGAAAGACTACTTGTAGCTACTCCTAAAACCATTAAAAAAGCTGCCAGATTCTTGGTTTACTTGAAAAGCAGTAAGAAGTCTTAAAAAGAAATCCTTACTTAATATTTTGCCTTTTGATATTGAAAAGTTTTCTTTATCTTCATTTTACTGAAGAAGACTAAAAAAAAAAATCTTAATTGTTGCCATAGAGCTAAGCAAATTAAGGTCTGTGCATTTGAAATTTTAAATGTAATTTAACTATTTAATATAAACATTATTTAACTATTTAATATTGTACATGGGTAGGTTAAACTGATATTTTTATAATTTTAGGCCAATTTATTTAATCATAAGTCTTATAACAGCTCCAAGACCAATGATTATCCAAAGGAATAAAGTAATATTCTGGTCTATAAACATGGAAATATCAAATGGCAGCAGCTTGACTCCCTTACATCTGAAATTGGCACTGCAGTAAATGCTGAGCACAGCCATGGTATTACAGCAAAATAATAATGTTAATACATTGGAGCTGGATAAGAAAAGACGAAATGAGAATGATTAAAGTTCTGGGAAACATTTAGAAAGAGATATCTTCCAATTTTATGTAATGAAGAGAATGGTTACGGTTTCCTTGATCACAGCTCTTACATACATACAAAGAGAAAGTCTTTTAATTAGTAAAAGAATTACAGGAGCCCATGGATGAAAACTGAGAGTGGAAAAGTACAGATCAGAAAAAACTTTATTGTAGCAGTTATGATATTCAACCATTAAACCAATTTTTTTTTCAAAAATGTTTTTAGATCCCTTTTTCTGTAGTAATGTTTAAATTGAGATGGAAATAAATGCATACTCCTATCTTAGGCATGAAATCAGACTACATTTTAGATCAGTCTATACAGGCTTTCCAACCTGTGACCCAAGCAGTGCCCACTGGTAGGGAGAAGAGACAAGAATCAGAATCCAAGTTAGTTACATGTTTTTATTCAATTTCCTCTCACAGTCCTTTGTTGAAAAAAGGAAAATTATTCTAGAGCTTCAGCTTCAAAACATAACACTTCATTAGGCTGCTGGATGTAATTGCACTAGGGTAGAATCCAGGTAAATTACAGAACACAATCTTTCTGTGTACTCCACAGAAGACTTTGTAAAGTTCTCAGAAAAAAACTGAGTTATTTTTCCTCAAAATACCACCAATTAGTTATGCTCCAGTATGGGTTTGTCTTTTTTTTTGGTTGGTTGGGTTTTGGTTTTTTTTTATTTCTTAATCTTCAGTATTATACATTCTAGACTATACTTGCACAAGGATCTGATGAAGATCAGTGCTTCTAGTTATATAAGAAAACCAACCTTTTATAGATAACCTCATGTCATTTCCTGTATCATTCACCTCAACCTAATGGACAAATTAAAAGATTCATCACAAATAATTTTCAGACCTGCATGTAACAGCATAAATATATCTGTATTATATTCATAGTGATAGATGATGCTATGAAGATGATGCTACTCAAATAACACACTGCAAGTTGTCATAGTTTAAACTTCAAAGGATTTATACAGAGTAGTGGACAGTGCATATTTCTGTTTAGGATGTAGGAGTGAAGTTTTTATTACTTGAACTCATACATACACCACTAATGTAATATTTCTGGTGTGTACACATTTCTGCACAGAAAGATGTTTTCCAAAACCTTCATGTGTACAAACATTTATTTGAGCTTGTGTTATAATACAGCACTATATGCATGATCCAAAGTACAAGGCAACAGTCAAGGTAGGGCTAGAGGGACATAATCACCACATCAAAGATGTATAGGGCTAACTCAACTCTCCATAAAATATTTTTCTCTCATCTGCCATTTTTATGTAATCTTTACTTTAGCTTCTAGACCTCTGATTCCATAGAACTTAGGCCTGATGTATGAGCTACCAAGGGTTGCTGACTCAGCAGCTGCCAATTTACTCTAGCCAGATGATTATTCTCTAGACAAAACTTAATTTGCCCTCCTGTAAAGGTCCTGCATCCTCTATAGGAGTACAAAGAGTGTTTGTCTTGACATGTATTTCTCTCTGTCTTCTTGTCTTTCAGAACAAAATGCCTCATCCACATAGATCAGCACTTTTCAACTTGCCTATGTGGGCTGAATATGTGATAGGTACTCCTAAAATGTCTGTGAATAGAGCTGGTCAGCCGATGGACATCTCCTCCCTTATCACCTGTGTATCAAAAGTAACTGTATTTTCTCCACAAGCATTTACTGAAAATGTTTAATTAAGGTATGTTTAGGGCATATCTCTACTTTCAGCAGTTCAGTCCTCCTACTTGTGAGCCTACACTTGTTTATGCAGCTGTTGACTGATGTGGTTCAGCTAGTTGGTGTGCTGGAAAATAAACCTATTAGAAAGAACAGTTCTCTGCCAAACCTTGATCATATGCAGCAAGAGTCCAAGAACTCAGCTAGCATGGTGGAAGAGTGAGAACAGATCAGGACTACCCTCTTTCAAGACAGATTTCTGTTATATTTTCCTAGTCTTTACATCAAGATATATCAGTACCTAGAAGTATGATATTACCCAAGGCAAAGATAAATTTTGAGTTATATTCCCAAGTTTGATTTAGCACAACAAACTAACTAGATTTGTGTAGGAGGTTTATGATGCTGCTGTTAATCATCACATTATTCAAGTTCTGCCTACTGGAAGTCAATAGTGATGTTCATGTTCCTTATTTAGGGCTGGGGAGGTGCTAAAGCTAAAGCAGGATTAGATTTCTGGGTTTGGTAAAATTTATTACACTTATTTTGCAAGGTCAGTTTGGGTAACTGGAGGAGGCTTGAATATCAGGCTCCAACTCTGTAGAAAATACAGAAATATTTAAACTAGCTATCAGTGTCACAGCTGGAGAATATGTTTAACATTTAACTTGCTGCTAGCACTTCATGAACAACAGTGAATCTGCCTAAACACATCATTCTGTATTATTATTAACATATTTTTCTTCATGTGGAGTGTTAACATACTCAGTGTAGGTAAATCATAGGCCATTTTCATAGGTTTACATAAAACTACATCACCCTCCCCAAGACCCACCAAGGCAGGTGCCATGTTCTCACAATGGTGAAGACAACCACGGGGTGGTTAGAAACATATCCTGTGTCCCATGTCACTGCCTGAAATACTGTCTTGGGCCTTGAAAGGCAAGTCCCATGGTGACACGGCACCCAGAAAAGAATTGAATCAGATAATTGGGCTCATTTCTGAAACAGCCTCATAGACACTTGGGTTGAAGAACACAGAATTGAGTGGGTGTGCCACATCCCCTTCCATACTTCAGCCTCAGGGAAGGTTGAGTGGTGCAATGGGCTGCTAAAGCCCACCCTGAGAGTGATGGGGGTGGGGTGGAACACTCAAGAATTAGGACACCAACTTGGCAAAGGCCACTTGGTTGGTTAATGCCAGGGGATCTGTCAATCGAGCTGGCCCTGCACACTCAAACTTTCTATGGACTGTAGAAGGAGATAAAGTCCCTGTAGTACATGCTAGGACTATGGTGGAAAATAACGGTTTGGGTTACTGCCACCTTAGACAAAGGCAAACCCATCTGTGGGGTTGCTTTTGCTCAAGGACCTGGGTGCACATGGTGGGTAATCAGAGAAGATGAGGAAGCCCACTGTGTGCCTCAGGGGGATTTGACTGTGGGAGAAAATAGCCCATGAGTTACAGTGTGTGAGGGACATAAATCGCTGTACATGACTGTTGTTGTGTGTTATAGGAACTACTGTAGTGGACATCACCTGAACCAATGGAGGAAGAAGCCTTTCAAGAAGTGCAGCAGTGACCTGACCTGAGCTGGTTCTTGCGCCCAACAGTCCCATGCAACACTCCACCTTTCCTGTCCTGAATGGCCACCACAACGGATAGAAGTCATTGATCCCAAACAACCCTTACACCTTTTCCCGTCCTGAGTGAGCCCCACACCTGATGGAACCTGAAG
>NW_010239231.1:0-2687 GCF_000690775.1 Eurypyga helias
CTGGCCAGAGTTAAACCACGACAGAGGGTGGGGCCACAGGGCCAGGCAAAACAATCATGGCTCCAGGGCATGACTGGGCTCACCGAAGCAGGGCGGGAGAAGGCAGTTGGGTTGTCCCCAGCCCCAGCTCCCGTGGGTGTTGCAGCCCCGCTGGGCGCACAGCGGGACGTGCCGCCCTGGACTCAGGACCGGTCCCACTGCTCAGCAACTGGTGCTGCCATAGTGCCCGCTGTGCCCCTCCCAATCAGGTGGAGGGAGGGCGGGGCGGAACGTCTCCTCGGTGCACTCCCATTGGTGGGCGGATGGTGGGGTGTAGTGGAGTTGGGGACAGGGAGAGTAGTGTTGGTTAGGGTTAGGGTTGAGTTATGTTTAGGGTTAGGATTAGATATAAGATTAGGGTTCAGGTTAGGGTTACAGTTAGGATTACGGTTAGGGTTAGGTTAGGGTCAGGATTAAATTGGGTTTAAATTGAAAGTGGGGAGGGTTAGATTAGATATCAAGAAGAAATTCTTCCCGCAGAGGGTGGGGAGGCACTGGGACAGGTTGCCCAGAGAAGCTGTGGATGCCCCATCCCTGGGCGTGTCCAAGGCCAGGCTGGATGTGGCTTTGGGCAACCTGGTCTAGTGCAAGGTGTCGCTGCCCATGGCAGGGAGGTTGGAACTAGATGATCTTTAAGGTCCCTTCCAACCCAAACCATTCTGTGATTATGCTTAGGGTTGGGGTTATGAATAGGGTTAGGGTTAGGGTTAGCGTTAGGTTTAGGATTAGGTTTAGCGTTAAGATTAGGGTTAGGGTTTGGGTTAGGTTTACGGTCAGGGCCATTAGGATTACGGTTGGGGTTTGGATGTGGGCATGGGTTTGGGATAGGTCTGACTGGACTTTAGAACAAGGGGAGGAGTGAGGTTGGAGGGGGCATGCCTTGGGGTTGGTTGGTACACTCTCAAGTGACAGGCCTGGTAAAGCATGTGGGGCTTCAGGGACAGGACAAGGGATGGGGGCAGGGTTAGGGTCTGAGGCCTGAGGGGCAGGCCTTGGGGATGGGACAGGCTTGCGGAGGTTTTAGGCTGAGGTGGCAAGGGTAGTCTCTGTGGGGAGCTCTGAGGGACCAGGCCCCATGGAGATGTGTGGGAACAGGCCCAGGAGGGGATGTGCCAGACATGAGGGGACTAGACAAGGAGTTGGTGAGGGTTGGAATGGAGGGTGGGACAGGGGGTTGGAAGTGCAAGAAGCAGAACAAGGAGCAGGCTACGCTCTGCGGGGACAGGTCTGGGGGGTGCAGGAAGGGGGACGCAACCCCCCAAGGATGGATCCAGGGGGGTGAATAAGCCCTGGGGAGTGGGGAGTACAGGACACCCAGGGAGTGTGTGCCCAGAACCCATGCGTGATCCATAATCCCTGCACCCCTCTCACCCTTGATGGCACAGTATGGGGCTCTTCAGCAGCACCCAGGGGCCATCCGCATCTCCCCTTGTCCCACCTTCATGTGCCCTGAGGAGAGACCTCTGTGTGGCCTGCTGCCATGTCTTCTGCTGGGCATGGGGAAGGGGACACATGTGGGGATGATTAAGGAGAAGGTGGGGACACTGGGGAGCAGGGGGAACAGGCAGGGGACCTTTAGCAATGGATGAGGGGCTGTGGGGAGCCCCTGGGACAAGGGAGGAGATGTGGAGCCCAGCAGTGGGGACCAGTAGTGGACAAGGGTGGGGTGGTGACATTCAGGAGATGTGCGGGAGCAGTGTGATTGTGGACTGGGGGAGATGTGGGGGCACTGGAAATGCATGGGAGGGGGTTAGGGAAGACTGGGAGGGACACTGGGGAGGGGTAAGAGGATGTTCGGGTCACTGGGCACAAGGAGATTGGCTGGTGGGGACATGGGAACCAATGGAGGATGGGGAGGGAGTGACATGGGGATGCGGGATGAGGATAAAAAATTACACTATCTCCCCCTCTCCTCCCTTGCCTTCATAGGTGGCCACATACCAGCTGTACTCAGGCTGCTGCTTTGAAGCACATTAGTTAAAACTGTTGGCCAGTGTTTATGCCGCACCAGACCTTGTAACGGCAAACATCGTCACTTGTGCTTTCTCTTGCTATTCTCCTGCTTAGAAGGCGGCTGAAGGTGGAAAGCCTTGAAACAGGGATAGGAACAGCAGGATGTGGGACAACCTATCAGAGCCTGGATGTGCTGTGATTGCTGGTCAGTGCTGCCAGCTCCACAGCTGTAGTGTGACCCTGGAGCTGCCTGTGGGCATGGGCTGGTTTCTTCGAAGAAAGAATTAATTTTCTTCACAGTGGCTGGTATGAATCTACGTTTCTGGATTTACCATGAGAAAAGTATTGATAAGGTGTCTTTTTAGCTGGTGCTGTGGAGTGCTGGCACCAAGTTCAAGGTCTTTCCCAGCTTCTGATACTGCAGCTGCATTCCCAACTTTCTCACTGCAAGCCTGAAGGAGTGTTTCATTTCATTCCACATCATGCTCGGTGCATGAGTGGGGCATGGGCTGTGGGGCGGGAAGGCCTCGGGGAGCGGGCAGAGCACTCGGGAAGGGGAGGCCTCTGGCCAGCAGCAGCAGAAGCTGGCCACCACCCTGGACAAGCAGGGAGTGGGCTGGGGGCATAAACTTTTTTGCTAGCTCCTTAGCTCGGTTGTTAGTGGCTCTGATGGCTCATTCGTTAGTGAGTTGGTG
>NW_010239231.1:2963-4724 GCF_000690775.1 Eurypyga helias
TGTCCGGGGTGGGGTGGGGGGGTTGAGCGGCTGCGTGGTACGTTATTGCTAGCCGAGGTTAAACCATGACAGGGCACCAGGAGCCCAGAGCTGTGCTTAGAGTTTGTATTTCTTTTCAAATAACTCCATTTTATCAGTGAACATCATCTTGGTGTCCCTAAGGGACAGACCTCTGGCAGGGTGAGGTGCTTGCTGACCAATTCTGAGGATCCTGATGGTGAGCATTAGTGTCTTAAGGGTTGCTGTGGAGTCCTTGTGTGCTCCTTCACCGTTGTATCCATGTGATGTGGCACAGCTACTTTCTTCACTCCTGGAGTGCCTCGAGTATGGACGCAATCACATTGACCTGCACCTGCTCCCTTCCCATGGCTCCCTTCTCCTTCAGGCATTCCCCTGCTCCGGCGAGGGGTCCTGCCCGGGCTGCAGGTGGGTCTCTGCTCCACTGTGACCCTCCACAGCTGCAGGGCACAGACGGCCTCGCCGTGGTGTTTGCCACAGGCCAATAGGGAGTCTCTGCTCTGGGGCCTGGAGGACATTCTCCCACTCCTTCTAGTTGTCTGCAGAGTTCTCTCTCATCTTGTTCCCTCTCTCTGCCTGCCGCAAAATTATCCTCTCTTCAATTTTTTTCCCCTTCTTACACATGCCATCCCAGGGGCACTACCACCGTCACTGATGGGCTTGGCCTTGGCCAGCAGCAGGTCCATCTTGGAGCCGGCTGGCATTGGCTCTCTCAGACACAGGGGAGGCTTCCAGCAGGTTCTCATAGAAGCCACCCCTGTAGCTCCTGGCTACCAAAAACTTGCCATGAAAACCCAATACACCTTACATGCTCCTATATTCTCTGTCCTTTCAACCTTTCATGTTACTGTTGGGTTAATGGGTTTAATGATGCAAAGGAACCTTTGGCAGATGCAAAGGAATCTTTGCAAGTTTCAGAACAAATTCTTGTGAGAGTGCCACTACAAACTCTGTCTTTTGAAAATCACTATGTTAATATTAACCTGGTTTGAATAATGTGTAGGGGAAAAGGAGAACAGGTTGTCCAAAGAAAGAAGAGCCTGACTGATTATAACTGGAGCTGAACAGACTTTGTGGTTACATGCTGTGTAACAGGGATCGGAGCTAAGGTCCCTGACCAGGTACTGTCGTTAAGCTGCTCGGTGAGGATGAGTTCTTGCCCTGATGCTCTGGTATGCATTGTGAAGGGGCCTTGAAGCATGTTAAAGTTGTACTGTGAGCCAAAGTCCTCTGGTCAAGGGCACTGAGGGGTCTTTCTTTTGAGTCAGTGGCCCGTGGAGGTCGCGAAAGCAGCTCCGAGACTCAATTTACAGGCACAATGCACATGTGCAACTGGAATTTTAATATGGTGATCAGTTCCAGGAAATGTTACGAATATGCAATGCATTTTTTGGGAAACCTAATGACTATGTATACTTTGATTGTATATGAACTACTCAGAAGGGCTAGGGGCATACACTAGGAGGAGATAGCCCCTGTGCGCCCAGTGCTGCGATACAGAATGCCTGCTGCTTCATGCTGCATTAGTGTTCGGGAGTTGGGCTTCTTTTTCCCGGTTTTCAGTAACAAGAGAAGGATCAAGGTTTAAGAAAACATTGGGGAATTTCTGCTTCCAGAGCAGCTGTTAACCCTTCATGCAAATGAAGTGTTTCTCTTATCTCTGCAATCATTGCATTCCCCTCATCCTGACTTATCTTAATGGCTTTTGCTGTTCTAGAAGCTAAGCTATTGTGCTAGCTTTCC
>NW_010239231.1:4741-4980 GCF_000690775.1 Eurypyga helias
TCTAAATCTTGTTCTTTTCACTACCATAGCTGTGTGATTTGTAAATTGAATCTATCTCTGTGAGCCAAAAGATCTTCCTCTTTTCTGATTAAGATGGTGTTTTCTTCTGCTAATTTGGGAATTTCCTCCTCCTCTAGTCTCTGGATTTCTTTTTGCCACTTCTTCACCTCTTCATCTTTTCCTGTTAGTCCGTGTGACTCCCATGAGGCACAGCACAGGGTCTAGATCATAGAATCATA
>NW_010239232.1:0-8293 GCF_000690775.1 Eurypyga helias
GCTGCCCAGGGAGGTGGTGGAGTGTAAACACATCCCTGGATGTGTTTAAGAGACGGGTGGATGAGGTGCTGAAAGACATGGTTTAGTGGTGGACAGATACGGTTGGACTGGATGATCTCTAAGGTCTTTTCCAACCTAGTGATTCTATGATTCTATGATTGTTATGGAGCTGTATTCCTCCCATACAGACACTTTGATATGAGCTAGACTAAAGATTGTGCCCCTGTCTGCCTTGAATGACAATAAAATGCTGCTGGAGGAGGAGGAGGAGAAGAAAACTACAGAATTATCAAGGAAATCATGATTCCAGAAGAGTTGTCTCAAGAAGGAACTGTATGAATACACTTTCATGTAAAGTTTTTCAGCCTTACTCCCACTCCAGTCTATATTTTTACCAGTGGGAGAAAGGTAGAATTTGCTAGTTCCCATCACAGGGAAAAACTGTTCCACCTACATGGTTTCAATCACAGGGATTCATTAATAAATGGGTCATTGATTTACGAATGTCACAAAATCACCTGATGATCAGTGTGCTACACATTTGGGGTCAGTATCAGCAATACAACAGATAACCCAGAAAGTTAACAAATATCAACAAATGCCTGAACACCTTTCTTTGAATAATCTCGCAAATTTCAACCCTCTCCCAAGTGCCCAGAGCTACAGGCACCCATAACTCACGGAACCCATGCTAATGGGGTGATGTCTCACATTGTTAGGCCAGGTTTCTCTTCCCTCATCATGAACTTGTGTGCTTCGTTTAGATTTCTTTTGAAGCTGACTCCCTTTTTCTCTTTTTTTTTTTTTCCTTTCCTCCCCTCACCCCCACCCCTCCTGCAAAGTGTTTTGGTAATTTCTTGGTTACTATTTAATCCATATGATGGCCATCTCTTAAACAAACTTCATTATTGTTATTTTCCTCTTTAGCATGAGCTACTTTGGGGCAAACGCCCTTACAGTTGGTGTTGGGGACTCTGTTCACCCACATTTTTTCCACTCACATCCTGTCACATTGTTACTGAGAACTGGCCTGTAACAACATCAGCATCAGTTACCCACCCCATGGCACCGAGATGGGGGCTGTGCACACTGACCCCATTTCCCAGATGAGGAGCCACATGTTTCACCCAACACTTCCATCCCTCATTCTGAGCCAGACATAGCCAGGCTGGTGCTCGTGCGCATCTGGGATGGGATTCAGTTCCTCCTAAGAGAAAACAGCTAAAAGAGATCAGAAACCTACAATGTAGACATCTAAATCAGAGTCCCAGCTCTAGCCTTTAAAGAATGAATAGTTTGAAACATTTTACTAAATGGGAAAGTAGAAATGAGGCTGGCCTGGCTTGTCGTGCATGGATACAGCTAATTGCAAGGAATGTGTCAGCTTCAGGCTTCACGCTGTCCTCTCCCTTACAAGACACAATATGAGAACTTCCCTTCCTGAAGTCCCTTACATGGTGATCTAACACTGAATTTAGTTACAGCTCTGATTTCCTCCCACTTTGCCTTGTGTGACCCTAGGACTTCTGTAACAGCTATGTAAGGGATTTGGGGTTTGTCCTGAAAGCGTCCCGCACATGGTTGAGTCTGTGCCAAGGGTTTGTAAGCCAGCGCTTGCTCGCACGCTATTGTGGCTCCCTTAGTTTCCTTGCAACACGTACAGCGTCAGACCCCAGTTTCACATGTGGTGGAAGCACTGCCCAAGCAGCTTTACCAGCTCGATTCGCACCTCCCTGTTTATGACTACTTGTTCCCATCGCCTCCCTGAACCACCCTTGGAGCGGCTTGCACACCCAGGTGGTGAAGCAAGCAGTGGAACGGGGACAGGCTGGAATCATTCAGAAAAAAAGAGGTTGTTTTCTAGCCAGATCAGTTTACCCAGCAGCTGCGCACACACACCTGATTTGCCTCGGTAAAGGCATGAGAATTTGCAAGGGGAATGGGAGCTCCATAAGGCACAATTGCCATTCAAAGCAATGTCTGTGTAACCATGTCCTCCGAGGCCATAAATTAACTTCAGTGAATGAGAAAATCTTGCTGAGGAGATCTCTCAGGTGCTGCACACCCGCTGTTGAAGCTCCAGCCATGCAAGGAGGATGAACTGCACAGAATTTTTCAATTCCCGAACACTTGGAAGGGGCACTGGAGAGGTTTGGCCCTGCACTTGGGATTCCTAGCCCCATGGCTTTCAGGAGGAGCTGAGATTTTTGCAGTACTTTGTGGATGGTGATGATCTTCTCGGGGCTCAGATGCTAAACTAATGTGGGACTGCAGAGCCACAGGGTAGCATGCTGTAAACCCATTTCATGTGCTCTGGAAAAAGGGGATGTAGCGGTATACAGCAAACGATCTTTGCAGCAGCCACAGGCTTGCATAAGCAACCTGGTGCCTGGGCCTTTGTTTTTTCAACTGCTTCTTCCATGACATAGTTTATAACCGTTGTGTCAGTATTTACTCTTGTTTAACCCCATTAAACGGGTTGGAGAGCTGAGCTGTAAGTCAAAATCATCACATGCCCTGTAAAAGATCACGTTTTTTATGTATCACCGACACTTTCAAATTTAGAGCTAAATGTCAGTGGGTAATTATTTAGCAGCAGCATTCTCCTGCTTTACTCCCTTCAATATATATATCATCTTACATTAAATATCTATATAATTTTGTTGCTAATGTGACCACATGAGTGATCTTCCATATGTATTATTTTCTTTCCAAAATGTACTCTGTCAAAACAAAACAATTTCCATGAAATCATGGCAATTTTGCTAACAAATTCATTGCCTTTTTTTTTGTGGAAGGAAAAAGAATGACAAGGAACATGAAAATTTCAATTTAATAGTATTGAGACAGCATATTAGGTGCTCCTGCATATAGTACCACATCAAATTATTAAATTTTTCTTTTACTGCATAAATGAGAATATCAGCTGTTTCTAATATTGCTACATGAGACCACATTACTTTTCCAAGATATTTAAACCAGCTGTTTTTCAGGCCAGGTCTGTAGCTGAAAATTTTTGCTGAAATATTAGATGGGTACAGTTAAAGGGAAAAAAAAATTCCAACTGTGAGTGTAGCTTATATCAGTGAAACCAAATCCTAGCACACACCACCTATTCCAGGCCCTAAAAATTACAGAACCATTTGCATACTGACCTGGAACAAGCTATATTTAAGAACTTAAGAAATAAATTTTCAGATTAGCCCACCTTAGTGTGCATTTTCACTCTGTGTGTGGAACGGTGTAAGTCTTGTTAGGTATCACTGCAATATTTTGTACCGCTCTCCAGGGCTGCTTCAAGGTACCTTTCTGGGCACCTTTTCAAAACCATAAGCAGAAACCTGTGCTAACAGGACCTCAGCTGGCAGAATCCTTTAGTCCAGATAAAATCTAAAGTGCCTGTAAGATGTAGGGCAACCGGTTATGAGAAAGGCAGTTTCTTTCACAACACAGAAAAGATAATACAGGTTCCTTCTCAGTTATTTGTCAATTAGACACTAATTTGTAAATCCACAGTGGGCAGTGGGTGGCAGAAGTAGGAAGAGTGAAACACCAGGTGTGCCCAGGTTGCCAGAACAGTTTGGGTTTGAAGTCATTTTCAAGTACAAACTTGTCACTGAACTTCACTGTGTGCACACAAGTATGGAGTTTATCCTGGCTCTGGAGTCTGCTGGAAACAGAGTTTAAACAGAACCAAACTCTCATTAATAAGAGCTGTGCAAATGGCCAAATGCCAAACCAAATTGGCTCTTCCTTTCAAAGCACCAACCAGCAGTCAAGCTTGCGATGAATTTCATTTTATGGGAGCTGGGGAACACATGCAAATAAATACGGATTAGGAGCAGCTGATAGCTCTTCGGGGGGAAAGGTCATTCAAAATATGTAGCTTGCAGCCTGGTTCTCTCCCTAGTTACACTAATTTAATGCATGTATAGGTTCACTGAGAAAGCTAGACCTGTAGGGGCTGTAGTACTGCAAAGCCACACCACTGGGTAGAGAAGAAAGCTTTGTGAACGAGGGCTTGAGGTTGTGTTATTTTTAGAGCATTCTTATAAGATTTAGAGTGTGTGAATTGTTTTGGAGCTTGGGCTACTGGTAGATTTCATAGAATCACAGAATGGTTTGGGTTGGAAGGGACCTTAAAGATCATCTAACCCACCCACCTTCCACTAGGTCAGGTTGCCCAAAGGCCCATCTGACCTGACACTGAACACTTTCAGTGATGGGGCATCCACCATTTCTCTGGGGGCAACCTGTGTCAGTGCCTCAACACCCTCATCGTAAATAATATCTTCCTTATGTTCAATCTAAATCTGCCTTCTTTCAGTTTAAAACTGTTGCCCTTTGTCATGTCACTACAGGTCCTGTCTTTCTTATGAGCCCCCTTCAGGTACTGGAAGGTGCTATAAGGTCTCCCTGGAGCCTTCTCTTCTCCAGGCTGAACAAGCCCAACTCTCTCAGCCTGTCCCCATAGCAGAGGTGCTCCAGCCCTCTGAGCATCTTCATGGCCTTCTCTGGACTTACTCTAACTGTTCTCTAGATTAACTCTAACTCCTTCTTATGTTGAGGGCCCCAGAGCTGGACACAGTACTCCAGATGGAGTCTCACAAAAGCAGAGTAGAGGGGGTGAATCCCTCCCTCAGCATGATGGTCACGCTTCTCTGGATACAGCCCAGGATACAGTTTGCCTTCTGGGCTGTGAGTGCACACTGATGGCTCATATCCAATTTTCATCCCAGCACCCCCAAGTCCTTCTCCACAAGGCTGCTTTCTATTCATGGTCGATGGTCCCCAGTCTGTATTGATACTGGGGGTTGCCCTAACCCATGTGCAGGACCTCACTCTTGGCCTTGTTGACCCTCATGAGGTTAACAGGAGCCCACTCCTTGTCCCGACCTTTGTCTTCCATGGAGTTTAGTGAAATTTTCACATAATTCTTAAAAATCAGTTTGTAATCAAGGTAAATTGCTGCAGTAGATAACGGAATCTATTGACTGGGGAGGGAGGGGACACCACCTCTCTATGCAGGGTGTAGTTACATTTGAAACTTAACAGTGTACCCTCTAAAACCAGCTGTTAGCAGCTACTAAAAAGCTCCAAATTTTGGAAGCAGCAAGGCTGAAGGGAGAGGCAAGTTTCCTGGACCGTTATGACAACTGGCCTTAGCTGAAGAGAGAATGGGTAATCTTTTGCATTTTCAGCCTTTTATCTGTTCTTTGAAATATACTGCAATGCTTATTGAAGACATTAACCACAAGTGGTTTTGTATCAGTACCTGAAACCTTTGAATCTACAAATTCACAGCTAATTGACAACTGGGTAGGACCCGTTGAAAAAGTCATATTTTCATTTGGCTGCCCATCTGAACAGCTGAAAAAACAAGAGCAACTGTCATAACTTTTTTTTTTTTTGTCAAAACTGTAAATGTTAATAATTCAGTTTTGCTTTGCTTTTCCCGCAACTCTGGGGAATTGGAGAAAATTCTACCTTTCAGCTGCAGGGAAGTAAAGAACTTGGCTCTTTGAAAGAGGCTGTGTTCTCAGCTGTAGTTGTTACTGAGATGGCTGTGGGTTTGGTGGGTGCACTTCCTTCCTCCTTGTGAGAGTTCTCACACACTTCTCTAAGTCTGGAGTGGAGACCCTGCAGCACCAGGGTCTGTCTTACTCTGACCTGCGTGTGCTCAGTCTCCTAAATGAAGATGTAATGTAAAAAAAAAAAAAACAAAAAAAAAACCCCAGAACATAACAAGTTGAGTCTCTAGTTTAACTGTTGGGACCTTCACACAAGGGAGGGGATGTTGGGAACCAGTCCTTGCTTTGAACCATTTGCAGTGTAAAGTACTTTTGTTGAGAAATCCTGTCAGGAATGTGTTGGCCTCAGCTGTATTAATGACTGAACAGAGGAGAGACAACAGACATAAACGCTTACCTGAGGGGGTATTAATCTGACAACAAAAGATCCAGCATTCAACAATGAACTTGGTGAAATCCAGTGATAGGACCCATTTGGGAATATCCTACTATTCTGTCTTCTTTATGACCTGTTAGGACACCTGCCTCTCCTCATACATCTTTCTCTCCCTTCTCATTCCAGTTTGGTTTTGCTTTGTTTAATTTTGTTTTGAGAAGTAAATTTTTGTGGTGGATGGAAGCCTGCTGTCCATATCCTCACTTTTCTTAGGTACCTTTCAAGGCTAAAATAGTCCACAGACTCCTCAAAGAAAATTAGTGATTTAGTTTGAATGCAGAGATCTTGATATTCATAAATGAACCTAAAGACTTAACTGTGAAGAGAGAAGGACTGAGTTTTGTTAGGCACTGAAGTCCTTGAAGCTGGATGAAGCCTTTGGCTTGCTTGAAGAGACAGGTATTGTGCTAGTGTCAGAAACACAGGAGGATTTCACAGCGCACCAAACACCCCTGAAGCACAAATCAGAAACCACAGACACCTCATATGATAGAAAAATCATCAGTAGGCAGGAGCTATGAAAGAGAGAAATAATGAATTTTCATTGTGGAGGGGTTATTTCATATAGACAACATAGATATCCTTCCTTGCAATCAATCTCACAGGCCCCAAGCCAAGGTATGATTCTGCTTTCAATGAAATCAGTGGATTTTTTTTTTCTCTATTTGAATACCACAAGTAAATGCAGGGTTTGTTCCCTTGCTTCAGGCATACAGCGTTTATTACATTCTCTTTTGCCTATTTTTTTCTATTCACTTTCTATTCTCTCTTTAAATGCTTTGCATTTGTTTTCTTTCTTCCGTTTGTTTGACATTTTGATTTCTTTTTATGAAAGCTAATGACATATGGGAGCATACAAAAGAGTCGCTCTGACTTTATGGGATCTGAGCCTTGGGTTACCAATCTTGCCGTACTGAATTACATGACTATTCTTCAGAGCACCGCTGAGGCCGGCCTTGTGGGGTGGTTTGGTAACCCCGCTCTTGGCCGAAGCTCCCTGCTGTTTTGGTACTTCTGTAGTCATGAACCAGCCACAGTGGACCCACTGGTCAGGCAATAAAGTGGACGTGTATTAAGATAAAACACACTATCACTGTGGCTGCCCTGCCTCTGCAAGTGTCACCCCTCACTCTATGGTTCATCCCCCGTGGGAAACCCCTAATTTCCATGACAGCTACTCCAAGCCACCTCAAGACCTGCTGGCTTCTCTGATCTCCTCTGTACCCCCATCTGTTGTCACTGATGGCCAAAGAAAGTCTCATAGGCTCCGTGGGATCAAAAGCCATCATCCAACACTGAATGGTCCACATTATCAGGTGAGACTCTGAATGAAGGAAATCACTGGGAATAATTAATAACAGAGGAACGGGCAGCACTGTGGGCTGGTTCTTGTCGTGGAGGTAAATGGGTGCAGAGTTCTCCCCATCAATTCTCAGCATGGCTTAGCAGCCATGAGATATGTGTTAATAGCTGAGAAAGAATGTGCTAGATTTAAGGAGTTGATAATTAAGGAGTTTTAGGCATTTATAGCAGTGAAAGGAAGAATTAATCTTTGAATATTAAAACAAAATTGATAACTATTTAAAATAGGTTTTCCAATTACTGGTTTCCCAGAAAAAGGGTAATGAGTTCTCCAAGAGGCTCTCTGTTCTATTTTTGACAAGACCCACTTTATATAGGTCAATTGACTTAAGTGATCTAATCAATCTGTGCAAAAAAATGCACCAGGATGCTGAGAATAGAAATTATGCCAGTGTTTCTGATTTTATTTAGAAAAAGTACTAAGAATCAGAAAACACATAGAGGGAGCATTGTGCAATGCTTTACTTGTACTTGCAGATAATTTGGTTGTAGGTACAGAATGTCTGATGTCCGTGGGATTAGTGTGAAATCATTAGACAGTCAATTTGAAAAAGCATATAAACAAATTGTCCAAAAGCACTGTCAAAACATCACAGAGATTTTCCTTAGGGTTTTTGTGTGCTCCTGAGGAGGCAATTGTGTTTGGTTTTGGAGAGCTGGTGGGTAACTCCCAGTGCAATCTGATTTCTTTCAGTGTTAGCAAGAAAACCAGTTTCTAGCTTCTGAAAAAAACCCAGGTAATTCATGCTAAAAATACAATTGCTGTATGTCATAGAATGCCTCTGCTTTTGTTACAGTCCCACAATTTAACAGGCTGGCTGAAATAACTTCAGTCTGTTGTTGGAAGACAGGGGACACAGCAGTATTATAATAATCAGTATGTTCAAAACCTGAACCAGGAACATCTCTAAACTAAACTGGTATCCTCCTCAGACTCAGCTTACTTTGGTGGGTGCGGGGCTGG
>NW_010239233.1:0-43483 GCF_000690775.1 Eurypyga helias
ATTCAGCCGGCCATCGACCAACACCACCACCACTACCCCCCCACTTCACCTCCACCCCCTTACCCACCCTCACCCCCTGATCCTCTTCTGCCTGACAGTTTTGCAGCCACAATTCTCCAAGCCTGTAGCCCTGTCTGGGGTTGTTGTGACCTAAATGCAGGACCCATCGCTTGGCCTTGTTGAACCTCATACAACTGACCTCAGCCCATCAATCCAGGCTGTCCAGGTCGCTCTGCAGGGCTCTCCTACTCTTGAGCAGATCAACGTTTCCACCCAACTTAGCGCCATCTGCAAACTTACTGAAGGAGCACTCAATCCCCTCATCCAGATCATCAATAAATTAAGACCAGGCCCAAGACTGAGCCCTAGGGGACATCACTTGTGACTGGCCAACAACCAGACTTCACTCCGTTTACCACAACTCTCTGTGCTCTGCCCTCCAGCCAGTTTTTAACCCAGCTAAGAGTCCATCTGTCTAAGCGATGAGACACCAGCTTCTTTAGAAGAATGCTGTGGGAGACCATGTCAAAGGCTTTACTGAAGTCCTGGCAGACAGCATCCACAGCCTTTCCCTCCTCCATTAGGCGGGTCACCCAGTCATAGAAGGAGATCAGGCTGGTCAAGCAGGACTCGTGTACACATGGCAAGAGTGATCAAGTTTCCCTGGCTTGATAAATTAATCCTTGTCAGCTGACTTTCCATTACTGTCTGTGATCACACTCCACTGCGTTACAACCACAAGGCAATAGAAACACCGTTAGCTTAGCAAAAGCAGTATGTCTGTTATGGAAGTCTATGGCAATCACAAAGTGAAATGATTTAGCTCAAAGCTCGTCCACAGTGCTTTAAGGCTTGGGACAGACATTCACCTTGCAACAGCTGTGCCAGACAGACAATGTAATTCCCAGATGGTCAACGCATCCAGGCAGCTGAAGGTTAGCTCCCCAACACTATTGCTGAAAGAAGGGATGGCGCAAGCCCCCTCCCTAAACAACTGCATAAACAAAAAGGAAGTTAGTTTAAAAAGTCAGAGCAAGTGGCTTGAGTTGACACAGCTGACCTTGTGTTGCACTGACTAGGGCAAACTCATGAAACTCCTCTTGCCAGCAGTGATCTGACAGCAATGACAAGCAGCTAGGAAATAGTAAAGTCTGCAATCAAGAAAGCTTGATCAAGAGGACAACTTTCTGAAAACTGACTAAAAGTTCAATTTTGTAAAATCCCTAATCAGCAAAGTTCTGACAACCTGACTTGCTTGCAACTGTTTGAGCATATTCTTAGCAACAAATACTAATTTCAATAGAGAAGAAAGTGGTACAATTATTACAATTGTTTCCACTATCTCAATTACCAGTATGCCCCCAGTTAAAAAAAAAAAAAAAAACAAAAAAAAAAAAAAAACCAGGTACACTGTCAAAAATCAGAAAAAGCAGTGTAAAAAAGGTTAAGCAAACTAAAAAATATCAGATTCATGTCAATCAAGAAATGAGATAGTACAAAGTTGATTAAAATCAATCAAGCAAAGACCCTAGTAAGCTCAGTATTTGACAGAAACAGATTAATAGACACAGCCATTTCATTTCTTTCTATGCAAAATACGAAGCTTTTCATAAAGTGCACTAAAAAATCACACTTTCTACAAATAAATCCCAAATTAGAAATATCAAGCATTTATTTCAGAAAAAAGCGCAACTCCTCATACAGCAAACAAGCACAGGAAAGTTGTCAGAGAATAAAAGGTGCCTATGCTTTTGCTGACTGTTCCTTAAATAATTTCTGTTCCTCATTTTGCATAATTTAGGCCATATGTAGTTGCAAACAGATGTCATTTCCACCTATGATCAGCAAAAGGCCAGTTCGTAACTGAACGAAAACTCTACACGGAGGGGAAAAAAAAAGAAGATAGAAAAATGAGGAGTAGACAATCATTTGACCAAAACCTTAGCACTATATAAAAAGTTCCAACAAAACCTAAAAGACCTAAAAGTAGATAAGGGAAATGTAGCTTTTTTTTTTTAACTTGAACTTTATTCTTTCTTATTAGAGAAATACATCTTGTCCCATTTTATTGTTTCTTTAGCTCCATGTAAAAAAAATATTTCTAAGTGTAACGTAAGTCGGACAATTATATTAGTAACAAAAAAAGAATCAGCAGCTTCAACCTATTATAATTCATATTACTGTTACTATAAAAAGGATACAACTGTTAAATGTTGCTGACTTTTAAACCTTGAGAAATACACACATTTAGCTAACAATTACCTTCTTACTGTGTCACTACTTTTTAATAGCTTCTTTCAAAAATGAAATGCAGAGTGTTTTCAAATATAAATGCATTTTTAGAGTCACAGAATGTGTCAAATCCTTGCTCCCCTATGTCACTGAAATTCTGCTACTGACTTTAATCCAACTAATATATGAATAGTGTTTTTCAGATGTTTGGTGTTTTTTTCCCCTACTCTTTTCTTCTCCCAAAAGATCTCTAAAAATTACCATGCAGTGATACTTATTTCAGATTAAAATACTGTAAAGGCACAGTTTCTAATAAAACACTTAGAACAGTCTTTGTGCACATGATACAAACACATTTCTTGGAATACTAAACTCAAGAAAAGCAATCTTAGATCCTAACTTATATCTCCAAAATGCCTATGTTTTTACCCTCAAAATATTCAGCAGATCACTGTTACCAATACAGACCCTGCAATATAATTCGGCTCTGTGATATCCTCAAAACCTGATGAATATTTTTAAGTATGCATTCTTCAGGTTCAGGAATTCTAAGGACTCTGATGTAACCTGAAGTGATGATCCATTTAAAAACTGAGTTTCGACTTATTAATGGACTACAGTTTAAGAAGAGCTGGGTATCATTTTCTGTTAAATTTAACATGTCTTTCACTATCTGATAAAAATTATTCTACATTTCCCAGTCTAGAAGACTTTGTTTACTCAAATATCAAGACAATTTTTAAACATGAATTTTTAAGACATGTAAGGAGATCTTCCAAAGACAGAAAGCTGGATGAAATTTCTCTTTGGCTTTTTGTTCCACATTCATCTCTGTTTAGCTTTATATTGCTGCATTTTCGTGTTCCAGGTATCTTGATTAGGAACAAAAAAAAATTACCAAACCTAAATTACCTAGTGAAAAGATTTGGTTATTACGAGAACCTCAATTCCTTCTGTATAAAACATGACTCCATGAACAACTCAGGGTGCCAAGATTTATGCATAAAGAAAGATGTGCAATTTTGTGAGTAATGGAAAGTAATGTAACCTTTTCTTGGCTTTTCACTTTCTAGCTTTACAGCTGAACTCTTACTTGTAATCTAAGAGCTAGGGGAAATAGTACAATTAGTAAGGCCAAAATGGCAAATAGATTGGATTATGATGGAGCTCTGGTTTAAAAAACCCAACATTATTGGGAAAAAAGCACAATATTATGTTTCAAGACTGAAGAAAATATTCAAAACTCTGTAAGAATAGTATAGTCCAGTTTCATAGTAAAGATCAGAAATCTGTCATCCAGAAAAATAAAAACAAGTTACATGCTAGGAGGTAGCACCAAGTTCTTCCACACCTTCTGTCTCAGAAGTATCATTGTAGACCTTTGATCTTACAAACTGAAATAGATATCTCAGTCCCCTTATGTTCACATGTCTTTTCAAACTAAGACACAGCTGATGTTTTCTGGATCCATTAATCAAGAAGCAGCATAAGCACCACGGTTGCCACAAAGCTGTAACAGTAGGGGAACCATCCACACTGTACTCAGGGAAGGAAATCCAGTGCCACCTTTTCAATGTCCCTGTTGTCCAAGATCACAAGTACCAAAGAACATAGAAAAAATGCAGCTATGCTCCACCATACTTCTATTCGTCATGACTTCCCTGAACCAGTGAAAGACAGCAGGTGTCAAGGGAACAGATATCCAAGAGCTTCAGAATGAACAACATAGCCTTACGTGCACTCCCGCTCCCCTTCAACTTCAACTAGATGTGCTAACACTAACTGCAGAGCACCAAAAAACACTGGCTAGGAGGAAACAGAAAAAGCCTGCACAGTCTTTCTGTCAGCAAATGCAGGCTCACTCTGCTTCAACCACAAAGTGGCCAACACAGTGGCTTAGTAAAAGCTAAAACATCTTTTCTTTCAGCCACATGACAGAGTTCACAACACAGGTCAGAGTGGAAAAAGCATGCACACCTTTACCAGAATATCTGAGTTAGGACACAGCATTTTTGACCTATGACAACCAACTGGCTCATGACCCAGGCCCCGAAGTTTTCTCCAGTTCAAACTCCACGAATCCAGTGCCATATGCCCCAAAAAGATGATGCAGTACACTTCCAGAAGTAGCCTATATGTAAGAAATAAGAATAATTTCTAAGGTTTCCTCTTATTGTTAACGAGTCAGCTGGCTGGGCAATGCTCACCTCAGCATCCTTGGCATGCTCCTCCTTCTTACAGCTTGGAAAGGCAATCGTCACAGCCTCATCTCTACTTATTACACATACTTCTAGGATGAACACCAGTAACTAACTGTTGAAGAGCAACTTAACCAGACTGGACCTTGATCTCATGTGTCCACATGAGTTCCCCAAAAGGCCTAAAAGCTGTCCATCCACCCCTCATAACATTTATGTCTTCCTCCATGACTCTCCATGATTTCTTTCATATGGAAAGGAGCACTCTGACCATCTAATAGACAAGGGGATGGGGAAAAAAGGATGCAATCCTTGTAAAAAGACCATGCAGCCACCACAGCAGAAATACTCCCCAAATCAGGTATGAATAATTTATTTAATTCATCAGGGAAATTAGACCTCCTAGTATAAAATTAATGCTCCAAATTATTGGGGAAAATATGCAATTATAAGATAAGGAAAGAAAAAAGCAGTCTGGAAAAACATTCAGAAGAATTGTCACAGAAAGTCTCAACACAAGGCCAAATAAGTCTTTTTATTAAGCCAATCACTCATATCCCCACGCATTTGTTGGAGTGGAAACGTTTTAGTTGCAGGTACACAACAAAACTGGGCAATTTTTTTCATAAAACTGCTCAAAGCAGCAGCCAGCAAAGATCCAGGCAAATCGCAAACATGAGTACTATTTGCTCTAATCCATTACAATTAATAGACATTAGAAATAGAATGTAACACCACAGAAGCCCCAGTAATTGCTGGTTAAAGTGTTTTACATCTTTATACTCTTGGAAGCAATACTTACCAACCGTGGCGTAAAAGTTTCTACTAAGTATAATGGATTGTGGGGTTTTTTTAAGAACTTTTACAGCATACTGTATAGAATTTTAGTTTTCAAAAGCTCATTAATTAGTTACTGGAAGGCTTTACTTAACTAACTATATCAAAATGTAGACAGTACTTCTTCAAACATTTTTAAGATATTTTAAGATATATATGTGGGCATACTGGAATTTACTACGTAAAAGCACATTTTTCCAAGTTACAGATTCAGTACTAGAAAGCAAAAAAAACCCATAAACCTGCATCTGACAGTGAGACTGCTCTAAAAAACAAAAAAAAAGGCAACTTTGTTGTCTGCTGAACTATTACACTATTATCACAAGTAAAAATCAAACCTGTACACTAATGGTGTAAACTAGGGACTGTGCTTGTTATGCATTATCATCTCTGTACATTAGAACCTCAATCATACTCAAACAAATTCACTAAAGTGTGGTTTTCAATCTGCTAACTATGCATTCCATAATAGCCTGTAATTATTAAAAACTGACAAGAAAGCTACGCCACCTGTGTTTATGTGAAGCCAGGTAATGAAAAAAACAACAACGCTGTCATCACCTCTCAATTCCTGATTGCATTATCAAAACTGTAGCCGAGTTTGGCATCTGGGTGTGACCTTGTTAACTGCTAGGGTAATTAAATTTATTCTATTGGGAAAACGGATGATAAATTATTAGCAAGAAGATTTTGTTCACATTTTATTAAATTGGCCTGTCAAAGGGTCGGCCAAATTATCAAGGGCCTCATTTATTGGAGGCCAGCCATATTGCCACATCTGTTACAATTATTTATAATTTCAGCAGTTGAAAACCAACTGAGTTAGGCATCCGCCATGTAAAGTAATTTACAAATTATCTGATGAGGGAGTGTTTTAGCTTCTCCCTCATTTCTAGCCAGCAGAAAGCCGCGCTGTAATTACAGAACACGATTAGGTTCTTTGGGGAACTTATCTTGCACTCATAGCCATAGTAAGATGCAGCAAGAACATATGGAGGAGCTTGTGCTTCTACTCCCTGAAGCTCGTGACCCGCCTGCCGCTGAGCCCTTGAGTTGAATTTGAATGAGAGTGCCATGGCTAATGTTCTACACATGCACCATTTATGCCACAAAACAAATCGGATCACTGTTAATTATGAAGCAGCTATAATCAGGCCTTCACATCTGTGTAATGTGAAGCGCAGTAGGCTGTATTCCAATAATGTATGACTACCTTTGGGTCGCAAATTGCGAGCCATATTGCCTCAGTAGTAGTTACTGAATTCAAAGTAAGTCCTTTGATAAAAGCCCATCACAAAGATATTTTTATCCATTTTTTTTTTTAAACACAAGCCTTTCTTTATCAGCTATTGACCAGAACAGTTAAAGCATATGGCACAAGTTCATTAATGAACAGTAGCACACAGCACTCTAATTTAATGAAACCACTTGAGCCATAAAAATCAGATTTAGTTAATTCCCCTTTCCCCCCCCCCCCCTTTTTTTTTTCTTTTCTACATCTAGCCTATACCCTGGACTCTAACATAATGTCATGGGTGATCTTGCTGTAAAATATAATTATTTTCTCGTACATTTATAAACAGATTTTATATTTTAGGAGCCTGTGCATTTTGTAACATGGAATAGGGGGTGGAGAAGAATGGAAGGAAACTGAAAATTGGAAAGAAATGTCCAAGTAATTTCCTCTGCATAACCCAAAATTTAACCTGATAACAATTAATAGTCCATATATAATTTCTATTTTAGAAATTACTGTCTGGCAGCTGTCTTCTAACAAAAAAATACTCTTTATTCAGTGAAAAATCTTTCTGTGAGAAAGCAGCTAAACAAGCGGCACCCAGATGGCAAACCAGCTACAGTTTAATTAATCCACTAAAAGCCATTCAGTTTTCAGTAAGGGTAATGTAATTTTGAATAATTGTAGGAAAAAAATCACTAAACGTTCTTAAGTTTTATTATAGCGGCATGAATAGTGCCACTATAGTGCAGTTAAAGTTGAGTTCCTCTTTCCATTATAAACCTCACATTTTCAGCATCTTGGTCCTTTCAGATTATTGTACATTGAAAATAAATACAAAGTCAAACTAAACTAAATGAAAATTAAGCTATTCTTCAAAACTGGACACACTTTTTCCTTTCTGTCCTTTTAACACTCTGGAACAGGATGTAGATTAGTTTTCAAAAGTTATGCAATACCTTCCTAAAGTACCCTGCATTTTTTCGTTTTTTCTAAAAATACTTTAAAAAGATGCACAAAACCACTATTCCTTGTTTTATAGACAACACATGCCTGCATCCTGGCACACCTACAACATTGCAGGTGGAGTCCCAAATTGTCATAGTAAAACACACCCAACTGTAACTGAAATTATGTTTTATGGTGATCAACTGCTAGTACACTGTGATCCCAATAGCAACAAGGACTTCACAGACTCTCTTGGACAGAAATAGTAACCCCACACAGCTTTTCTAAGGACAAAGGTATGGCTTGAACCACAAACTCCTTTATATGTTTTTGTGCTATACTAGAATTGTGTAGTTCAAATACAAAGAATTTCTAGAAAAATAATAATATTACTTCAACAAAGACCTGTATTTTCTCCTTTCCACCTTGTTTAAAAGGCGTGTATACACGTAATTTTAGGTGTAGTTTTATAACACACTGATATAAAAATAGGGCTTGGAAACTGCTGCTCTTTGACCAAGAATCAGAAACATGCCTATACTATTTTTTGAAAAAGTGCTTAACTGTAACCTAGCATATGAAATTTGCTATAAAAAAATGTAACAAAGATTAAAATGACATTAATAATATTAATCTTGAACATCACGTGTCTTAAATGTAAAGTTTAAATTATACTTACCTATGTATTGCAAACAACAGAAAATACCGACACATTTCTATCAGACATATGTTCAAATATGGAGCAAATTTAACTTTACAAGCTACAATCTATACCTGTATTTATTATAAGGGTAATGATATCCAAATAACAAACAGGTTGCATCTTAAGGGAATACAACCATTTGAAAAATGCTATTGATATTTTCCATCATTAAAGACTAATTATTTACTCAGCACATTGTGTTGCCTAAATTGTTCAATTTCAGTTCCATTTTACTTCCTTCAAAGCCCAAGCTTTCAAGCAAACAGCGATAAAGCCTTTTGCCTTCCTCAAACAACGTGCTGCAGTATTACATATTTCTAAATGTTCACCATGATATTCCAAATCCATCTTGTCCCATTAAAGAAGGCAAGGCACAGCAGAATGACTCAGGAGGTTCTCTTAATCACATTTAACTTCAGAACTTCACTAAATTTTCACTGTAAGTTCATATGATCTCCTATACAAATACCTTTTTACTACAGTACGTGTTAGTTGCTTAAAATATTATATTTTTAGATTCTGTATTAGATATTTCGATTTTAGATTTATGATCAATTTCCATGTTTTTAAAATAAATCGGATATTTCTAAAAACTGATATTTATGACAAGCTTTGACCCATGGTGGGTGAAAGACCATGACAACTTTAATGCAAATAAACTGAATTGGTAAGTTTTCTAACAGTAAAGCCTTAGTAAGAGTAATACAAAAAGCAGCTTCTTAGGTAGTTTCAGTAACTGAAATTATCCCAATCTATAAAACAAACGTTAGTGTAACAATTTGAACAGTATACCTGCCTCTTATGTTGTTTCATGAACAATAAATAGAAAACTAAACCTCAAAAGTAGTCTTTAAATAGTCTTATCGCAATATTAAGTATACTGGACAAAATCTAGCACCACTGTAATAAATGAGAGTTACTCTCTACAACTAATTTTCTACCATTTACATTTTAAGCAAAATCAGTATTTTAAAAACCGTACTATATAAGCCTAATAAACTGAAATAGTGATGCTAGCAAAACAGTAAGTCAGACCCTGATAATAATACTTGAAGGATTTTTGCATGGCAACATAGATGCAGTTTTTCTGAAACATTTTACTTATGTATTCCTCACGTAAATCTTTCTATACTCAAACTTTCATTGTTTTACTGTTATTTCCTATTCTGACCACTTTTAAAAACTTCATAATTAGAAATTAAGATACTATTATGAAAATGCAAGTGAATTCTGTACTGGTAGAGTGCACATAACCTGTTAGATGTTAGTTACAAATAAAAACATTTAAATACCTGTTAATTGCTCTTATTTGATCAAGTACCATCTCTTAATACTGTCTTGGATGTCTGCACATGTATGAAAAGTAGAATTCGACAGAAATGACTGCCTCAGTTCAATATTTAAATATTTACCCATTGCATGGGTAATAGTTACTGTATACTAACAGTATGACTAAATGTATGGTATGCATCTCAGGGCTAAAAATGAACACCAGTACTGAAACAGGACCAAAACAACAATTACATGAAATAAAGTTAATCAAACCCCACAGACTTACGGTTTGAAAACTACCTAAAATATTTTCGTTCTGTTCTTTTTTTCCTGTGTACTGTGAGCATAGACCTAACTAAAAAGTCTTCCACATTCAAAGATGCCTTATCTCCTTGAACAGAGAGAAAAGGTATGTGAGAGATGCTGAATACACACAAAAGATGTAAATACAAATTTACTGTACAGCAGATGCAAGTTCTTGATCACACACATTTCCAAAACTCAACATGAAAACAACAAAAAAATTTCCCTCACCAACACAAGTTCCACACTGACTAGAATAAGATAACACTAAAATAAGCATATTTTACCCTAATGAAAGAAAGCTGAAATATCTTGCTGATAAAGCCAATAACATAACTCATTTTTGCCCAACTACAATGTCATTCCAACAGCAAGAAAAGATCAAATTCAGGAAAAAGTATGTGCTAACATATGCAACACTAATGTATAATCTTCCTGGCTGGTGAACGTCTGAAGAAGATATATTAGCACTGTCAACAGACTGTTAGCATGTCCCACAGGATGAACTTCCAGCAAGGCACAAATCTGAACATGCTCAAGAAATCAGTAGTTTGCAGTAGAAATACAACTGTCATTTAAAACAACATTATTTTAGGAAGGATTGTTTAAAAATAGTAACAGGAAAACTAGTATTTGCCTACATTGCTTTGGTGTCCTGTTGATTAACCCTGTATTCCAAATCCATCCTGTTCCACTGATGTTGCAGACAAGAGACCGCAGAATCACAGGATGGTTTGGGTTGGAAGGGACCTTAAAGACCATCTAGTTCCAACGCCCCTACCATGGGCAGGGACACCTTCCACTAGACCAGGTTGCTCCAAGCCTCATCCAGCCTGGCCTTGAACACTTCCAGGGATGGGGCATCCACGGCTTCTCTGGGCAACCTGTTCCAGTGCCTCACCACCCTCTGGGTGAAGAATTTCTTCCTGATAGCAAATCTAAATCTGCACTCTTTCAATTTAAACCTGTTCCCCCTTGTCCTGTCACTACAGGCCCTTGTAAAAAGTCCCCCCCAGCTTCCTTGTAGCCCCTTCAGGTACTGGAAGGCTGCAATAAGGTCTCCCCGGAGCCTTCTCTTCTCCAGGCTGAACAAGCCCAACTCTCTCAGCCTGTCCCCATAGCAGAGGTGCTCCAGCCCTCTGAGCATCTTCATGACCCTCCTCTGGACTCGCTCCAACCAGTCTATATCCTTCCGAATGACTCGGGAGGTTCTCTTAAACATTTTTAACTTCAGAACTTCACAAACGACCAGGACTGTGGTTATACAACAGGTCACAGAAGTAACGATAATCACTTTTTCCCCCTGTAGAAACCTCAGCTGTATAAGAATACAATAATTACTACTTTTCTAACATTTACACAAGGCAGTCATGATAGTAATGGGAAATGCAGCTGTCATCAAAATGCAGCCAACAATGAGCATTATAATACATCCCCAAAAGGCATGTTCTGCCCTTCCAACCAGAGGAAGACTCCATGCCACAAATCTGGGGATATTTGCCATAGCAGAATGGAAGAATGTTAGTTAAGAGAAAATACTAAGCATGTTAAGCACATACTTCTTAACAACTCGTTTCTGCTACAAACATAGCAACTATCGATGCTGTGTATAGACATTTCCTTCCTTATGGGTCTGCTGCAGTATTCTAATCATTTGTCCCATTACAGCCTGGTTTAAGATTAATATACTGAAAAATGAAGGTTCCTACATTGCATTTAGCTTACTAAATTACTATTCATTATCCTAAGTTGTCTTGTTTTTGCTTCCTACCATGTCTTCTCCACAGGCAATGGTAAATATCTGAGGGAGCTCATGGCAGATCACAAAAAGATCAACTGACATGTCTCTGCAGAAGGTCAGACTGAACGCACACTCGCTAAAAACCCAGGAAATTCTCTGAGGTAGCTTGACAAGTACACTCCTTCAAATACATGGGAACCGGGAGAGTACCAGCGAGGCTAATAAGCTGATATAGGATCAAAAAAAAACCAACATAGCAGGAAGCCAACACAAGGCTTTGCACCCATTATCACTGTTAAGTAACTTAGGACTGCTTCACATTTTGATCCTAATTTACATGGAGCATACTGGCTAATGCACTTCAAGTGCAGACACCAGTAGTAGGAGACATAGAATTAATCAAAAAAAGATAGAGGAACAATTCACCCACACTGGATGTGATTCATTTAAAACATGCACCAGAAATAAACTTGAATCACAAACTACAGATTGTCACTAGCTACTAAAATAGCCTTACTTTCAACCTTAAAAATATCCTGAAGTTCTTTTACAAAGTAAACAAAATTGATCTGAATTAAATTCTCTACTTCGATTTGAAATGGATTTTAGCAAAGCTCCACAATAGAAGCTTTTACAGAAAACCAGCTGCTGTATTTTAAAAGAAAAAAAAAATCAGTTAAAGAATGGTTTTAATTATGAGAAATAAGTATTAGCAATAGATGCCTAGTTCACCCAGTGGGAAAGAGCCACCTGCGGTGTCCCACAAGTTCACAAAATATAAGAAGGTAGTAACGACATTTTCTAATACTACTAAGCTATTTAGGGCAAAAAGATGAAAGCAAGTGCCAACTATTTACACCAGGTCCACATGGGCTACGGCATGACTGTATAATAAACTGTCAACCAATATCCAGGTTGTACAACAATACAGATGTTTTATGTGGGAGGAAAGCATTCTAACATCACTTCTAAGACAACAAAGGCCTCTTTAACCTCAGGAAATGTAACCCAGAAACATAATTAAAGCTTTTGTGATTAAAAAAATTAAATAGTCTGACAAAATAAATGGCAAAAAATTCTTCAGAGCAATAGAAGATGATGAAAGCAGAACGATGTATTCAGAAATATAGTCTGAGCACTCAAAAACCATGATTCAAAGCTGTGTTTAGAGCAGAAACAGCTTGAGACTAATTTTGTATTTATAACATCTCAAAAAATCCACCAAGAATTTCTCAAAGAGAAAAACCCAATTATTTCTAAGATTCAGAAAAAGGTCAAGAATGAACCCAGAAGTAAACGCTCCACAAGAAAGACTTAAAATTATTTTAAAATTCGTGAGACATAATTATCAAATTGTTAATTAAGTGGAACTTAAAAAATCATGCAACATACAGGTTAAGAATCCTATGATAAAAGCTTAAGTTATATTCTGGATAAAGCCAGAACATTAACTCAGGAATGACCATCATGAACATATCCAGGTGATAGTCCAACCTGTGATTGTTCAGTTTTACAGCAGATTATTATTTACACATACTCTGAGGAATTAAACACTAGGGTTTTGTGGATTTTTTTAATATTCAAGCTCCTTTGGGATCATGAATATAAACCTTAATTACAGATTTACCCTACCTACCTACACTAAATGAAGTTTTGCATTTAACGAGCATTATCACCTCGATTATTTTCCCTTTTCTGCTTAATCAAGGGAGTGCTAGCTAAACTGAAATGCATAAGGACATCTCACTGACAAATCTATGGAAGCAACTAAGCAAGAGGTTACAAAACCATTGTCGATAGACCTTTTCAAAGCCATTCAAGCTTTTCAAGCCATTCAAGAATTTATTATAATAGTTCCAAATGGCACATTGAAGCTTAGAAATTTTTAAACAAACATTTATCCCCACCATAACACTTTGTTTTGATCAACGATCTAAAGTTCAGTTGCATGGTGAGGAACAATGAACCAGATCAGGACCATTTTCACAAAGGAAATGCAGGAATGTCACAATCTTTACTAGGAATTTGTTTCCAGGAACAAAGTCACTTTGCTTTTACTTTTATTTTCACTATATTTGTTCGAGATTATAAGAGTCCTGTTGAAAACTCAATTCAATCATAAGTCAATTCATCATAAAGCTATAAGAAGGGAAAAGACAAATAAAAGGATTAAAAATAACCTCAGTGAAGATAGCCATATAAATACAGGAGGAGAGAAAGTAAAATTTAAGTAACTTGTCTACAAAGATCACCCTTTTTTTTATGTTTTGACAATTCTTTCACACTTCTTGTCCTCCTATCTCCTGTCACACTCTATATATTACAAATTATTCTAACAATCATGGAAACTTTAAATTTGAAAGAAAAACACAGCTTACATTAGCACAGTATTGGTTTCAGTTGCTTTTTTATAGAATTCATTAATTGAAACAGAGACCTAAAAATCAGGATTTATTTTAGTTCTTGAATACTTTGTATAAAATACAGAAAATATAGAACAACAACAACAAAAAAGCCCTTATTGAGAACAGGCAAAAAATGGAAACATCTGTCCTAGGAATGAAATTAAAGGAGCAAGGATACCAAATACCAACCTTGTGTTTTACAGAGGAGTTTGAAGTTCTAAAACTAACAATTTTAATAGAGTTTAGATAGCAATACAGTGAATCCACTAATGTTTACTGCATTTTGTATGAAGTGTAAATGGTTGTTTAAATAATTATTCTGTGGGAATTTTTTTGACATAAACTATAAAACCCAGCGATTATATTAGAGGTTCCTATCCCTGGCTATTCAACTGGTTGAAACCAGAAATGTGTATATAATCTGCAATCGATTTAGAAGAGATTTCATACACACAAAGAATTTCCAGAACTACAAGTGTGTAATACATAGTAGTAAATGCCATCAAACTGGCAAAAGAAGTTATTTTGCAAGAAGACAAATTAACAACAACCCCACTCCATTTTTTACTCTCCTTCAACATAAACACCTGAAAACTGTTAGAAACAAAACTAGCTTTTTACTAAAAAAAAAAGTTGAAAAATAAAACTGTAGTCAAATAAACAGCAGTACAGATTATGAAGGAAATGCATAACTCTACAGCTTTACTACCTAAGCATACATTCCTCTTAATTTCTGTCCTTTATTCCACTGACTGTCTTTTTTTCCTCAAAATAAAAATATTCCCTCCAACTATTTATTCTACCATAAATAATTTGTAGAAGCCATGTACTTCCACACCCAAGAGTTTTCTTTGGAAAATCCATTTCCGTCATTCCATCCAAAAGAAACTATTTAAAATTAAAATCAGAATTCCCAAACCTGTGAATAATATTTATAAGTACAAGTAACTGACACAAGTCATTTTTATTATAAAAACATTATGCTATTCTTCATTTTAATCTTTGACTTGTAGGTTTTACTTAAACGATAGCTTTCTTTCTTCCTTTAGTCTGATCACATCACTTAGAAGTTAAAGCCTTTGAAAAACAATCACAACTTTTGGATTTGAAAACAGGCTACCTAACACTGTGAAAAATTTGGAAACAATAATGTCCCTTCCTTTTTTTCTTACAATTTCTACTCCCATGGGCTCTGAAAATCTACTTAGGACTAAGTAAATTACTTCTTCTATATTTCCAAAGCAGATCAGAGATCATGTCACTCAGCAAAATTAATTCAAAGTCCAGACAGATCAATATTCTGAATGACTCTAAGTCCTAAAAATTATATTTTTTCATTGAAATTCCTGAGCCTACTGAATATATATGTATTTTAGAAAGCTTACATCACCCCCAGAAATGCAAGTTCAATATTAGCCAGTTTCTTATGAAAATAAGTATCTTACATGAAAATAAAGAGTCCATTTATCAAAAAACATGCATTTTTAGATAATGTCCATCCAAATGAATGAAACATAAGGACACTGCTACTTCCAGCTCTAAGTATGTAAGCTCATTAGCTAGATCATACTGGTATGATAATTTGCTGGGTTTGTAACCAGCAGCACTTAAGTGGTCTTAATTATAGTATCTGAAAGGTAACATCCTAGTAAGATGAATGGAGAACATCAAAAACATGGTATATTTTTCTAGCTGGCAGCCACATCCCCTAATGCAGCTAATGGTTATTTTTGTTAGTTCAAATTTGTCATGACAAGACAAATAGCATGTCTTTTTACCTATATAAACTTTTCCAACCTTCTCTTGCTTTGAAACAACAATAACAAACCACATACATTTCAAATATAAAACTAGCTGAAAGCTATGTGTAAAAAACATTCACACTACCTATCCATCTTCTGACACTGAGGTTTATGTAAGTTTTTAAACAAAACCAATGTACAAGTTTTTAAGACTCAATGTTCTTTGGTTTTTTAAGGTATTTAACGTCAGGAATTTTCAAACTCAAAATTATCTGTATGAAAAGCAATAGTTTTATCTATCATTCACAGATAACCAGAACAGTTTCCAAATTCCCGTTTGGCTCCCTTTCTTTTCATTTATGGCTATGCATAGTTCTGTGGATTAAATATATGCTTATCATTTATATAGGACTGGTTTTGGATTTTCTGCTCATTTCTGACTGCATTTTAGAGGAGGCACCACATTTAGTCACACTGCAGTTGGCACATTCCAGAACATAGAGAATTGTGCAACATGGCACAACAGGTCTACTATTAATAAAGATTACAGAAATTCAGGTGTAGACACAAGACATAAAATGAAGATCAGAGGACTAGAGATGGAGCATCGAGTAGAAAATAAAGAGAAAAATATTGTAAATTATTTAACTCTCATCTTGAAGCTTCACAGAAAAGAGGAGTCTTGACTGTACATAGGCGAGTGATTATACCTTACATGAGTGTCAATATGACATGACATTTACCCAGGAAATTGTTTAATCCCCAAGAAGAGATTAAATAAAAAATAATATGTTTACAAGATTGAATGAAAAAGAAAAATATTTAAAATCATTCTTTATAGACTTTATGAATTTGGTACTTGGGAGGTAAAAAAAGGCAACAGACAGTGACACAAGACTGTGACAACTGTTGCACTGACTGTATTTTGAGAATCAATTTCAAATGCTTTAGAGCTGTGCTTTCTCTGACAGGCAACACAGACTGTACAGGTAAAGGTACTTAAAAACAAATAAAGATTAAAAGCATGTGAAATCAGTATATCGTAATAAATTTAGTCTATATGACATGAGCATTATTTATCAGTCACGAAGGAAGATTAACTTAGCTGGATTACAAAAAAATAAAGTAGTATCCCATATTTCTCAGCTACCCTAACAATTTCCTATAGTGATTTAACTGATTTTACAAATGTCATCAAGCAAACTAAAAAAGTCAGACCAAAGCTAGGACTTCCAGAAGAACAACAACAAAAAAAAAGGTGACTCTAAAGCCTGCCCACATGTGATAGAAAATATTTAACAGCCTGATAATGGTGAGGTGAGGTAAAGTACTCACATTAAATATGAGTGATAGCAAAATTCAGTTAGGTCTGACCAAGGAAAGCTAAGGAATTCCACTAAAACCTAGTAACACTAAATAATTAACCCATGATCTATATTGTATGTTATCTTGAATCACAGTGCAACTAGAAAAAAAAATGCAGAGAGAAACAGTTGACACAGATGACTAACACTAATATTATACAAGTGTCCAGGATTTACTTTAAACTAGGTTTAGACTGCTCCTGTGTACTGAATGCCAATTAACAGCTGGAATACGTTTTCCAGTTTCAAAATAATTTCCAGTTCCAAAATCCATTTAGCTAATACTCTCATATACTTTTCTATGGTACCAACTAAAGTACATAAAGTGGGGCCATCTGAGGAAATAAAACTAAGGTAGATCCATCCATTAAAATGCAACAGTAGTCAACTACACACACCGTTGTAAAACAAATATCCTCCTACATTAAATGTTTTATTTAAATACCCAGACCCTAAACCACTCAGAGACCTGGTTAATGGAAACCAGACACAGAAATACTGAACATATAGTAATGACACAAATGAAGAAAAAGTTAGTCTAAATTAAGACACAATAAAACTATTAGGTAAACTATTACAGCACCATCACAGAAATCCATGTAACAAGACCATGCTGCTTATCAGAATTTTAAAAGAAAGGCAGAAATCAGTTGGAGAAGCTCTAGGATGAAACTGAAGAGGCACTCCAGGCAGAATACATATAGCACATTCAAGGTATTTAGTTTTAGAACAGAAATGCAGAGCAAGAGTGAATTTTTTTTTAAGATAAAAGCCTATGAAGTTTACCTATGATACAAGAGAAAAATGTCCGACCCAAGTGAGAGGTTAAGAAAAACAAAAGAAAGCACAGAATCGATGTAATATCAGAAAACATGCAAGCAAGAGTCACTAGTATAAGCTAAAAGAGAAGATGTGCTTTCCTCTACTTTATGGTACTATATAACTGCAAATACCATGGTTGTTTTGGAAACCATGTGAAATGGATAACTTCAGCAATATACCTTCTCAAAAATGACTGAAATATCCTTTTATCTTCTTTTCTATCTTTTTGACTAGTATTGTTACTGCAAAAATTCAAACTGATGAGTCTATTTACTTCAGTGAATCCCGTATTTCCATTTCCATACTGATTCTCCTCACACACACACACAAATGTACCCTTCCTGTATTCATCCATCTAATCAGTTTTCTGCAACGCCTTGTGTTGACACCAATATCTAATGGTGAGTTTTGTGGATTGCTGTTTTGAATATATAAACATTTTGACACATCTCTCAGAAAGACAGTGTTTATCAGCAACAACTCTGCGATATGCTACCACGTCCTATTTAGATTTCTTCCCTCTACATACTGAACTGTAAGAGAACAAATGTCACTCCTACTGCAAAATAATTTTAAATCCTTTGTTGTGGGACCAATCTGGCTATACACAAAATTCAGATAACTCTACATCTTATAATTGCAACTCAGATCAAAATTGGCATGACTTACAAACATTTTAAGAAAGCTTAATCTTAAAATTTTTCTTCATTTCTTGATGTAAAACTTCTCTTGGACCGTCTCACCAGTTTACGTAATTTCTTTCCTCTGTTTTCATATTGTAAAAAAAAAAAAAAACACCCAAAAAAACCCAACCATGGTCGTTGCCAAAAACATTAAGGCAATGGTTTACAAACATCAGTGACAGATATAGGATTTAGAAATTAACAGATTATTTACTTTTTTTTTTTTCCAAAATACTTATGCATTCTGCAGACACCAATCTACACCAGTATCCACAGAACTATAGCACACTAAGCGAATCAGTACAGGTTTTAAAAGCATGCAAATCATAGCCTGTGAACACAGAGTATAACATCACCCTGAGAGAACCAGAGTCTACCCAGATTTATTCTACTTTAACCTACGGGCACATGTGATGCCAAAATCTACTTGCTAGCATGTGATCAACTGTACTGGTGTTTTGTATGAAATAAATAAATGGACTAACTTAATTAACACACTTCCCAAAAATAGAAAAGAGTATCCAAGCTTGAACTAGTAAGCTTTAATAAAGATCTGAGTTTCGCACAGCTTTCACAGATCAAGTGGACTACAAAAATTGATGATTCACTTATTACTGATGTGGGCTTCAGCATATCTGACTGGACACAGTTTCCCTCAGCTCTTATTACCTGTGAAAGAACCAATGTTTTTCATTCCAATTTGAGGAAGAACCTGCATTGTACCATCTTTAGGCATCTATATGATTTTTCTTTTTATTTTGTGATTTTAATGCTGTTTACATAAAGATAAATGCATTTATGTAATTTTCAACTATGCTTAAAGATTGTTACAGATGCAAAAAGAAAAGTGGCACAATTTAACCTTAAGGTGGCAGAGCCAGTAACTTGACATTGCAATTACAATTTCTCAGACTTGAAGGAAAGTAAACCATCTCCACATGCTGACACCATGAGAAAGACTAGCAAAGGCAACTGCAGGCACAAAATTAGCCACACCACCTGAAAATGTATCTGATGCTATCCTATTTTTATCTACTTTCTGGTGCACTTGATGCAGGTATCTGCAATGCCTCAATAAAAACTCTTAGTGTGTTTTCTAATTATGTCAAAAATATAACTGTTGAGCAATGCTTTTCTTCCTCACAGACATGTACCGTACAACTATCCACAGTATTCTCTATTGTTCCAGGATATGAATGATGATTACCTATCTAATGACAAATAGCAGTATTTCCACTTCATTAAAAGGGCCTTTCAATAACAGGCTCTTAATCAGTATGATTAACAAGGAACCTAAAGGCCTCATCAGATCAAGGGAAAGTACTGCATTATAAAAACAAAGGTCCTAAATTGTAAATTTCAGAAAACTGTGATAAGCTGGCTAAGGAGTTCAGAATCTCTTCTTGTCTTATTATCCCTAGTATTGATTGAAGTCTCTCCACCTTGAAATTGTTGGTGAGGACAAATCTATTGAGTCTCATTAAATCCAGCACAGGAATGAAGTCCCCAGAGCATTTGGGACCACTACACATTTTAGAAAAGTATTCCTTATCCTTGAGAATGAGAGCTATAGCTGCAATATGAAACAGACACCAATTTGTTTCCATAAATGCTCTAATATAAAGGAGTTATTGCAGAACGCAGCACCCTTAAAAATTGTACTTAAAGAAAAAAAAGGTAGCAGCATGTCAAGCCAACACAACTTGATAATACAGATTACAGATCATCACATGTGCACGCTGCCCACTACAATTAGACTTGGAAGAGATTTTGTGGTCCACAACGGATTACGCATAATCCAGTGCTAATTCATAACCTTGATCTGGTTTATCAGAAACATTTTTTTCTTTTATTCCATCTACTGTTTCATACTACACAGTAACATCAGCACAAAGAACAGTTCTTCCCAAACTGCACACTGTTAAGATGAACTTGGAATATGTGAGCCAACCACACTGCCTGAGCTATAGCATATGCTGCCTATCTGACTACTAACAGAGAGGTCATTGATCTTGCTGTAAGGGACAATATATCATAGGATGTACACACTGATAGGCTCCATGCCATTTGGAGCAGTAGGAAAATATTCCTTTGTGAATATGGCTATGGAATAGCTGACACGTCCTTATCTAGCTGTTGCAGCCTGCATATTATTAATGCAAGGAAGACAAAGAGAACATAGGTTTGTCTGCAATAGCTTGCCTTTCTCATTCAAGGAAAACATAGGCATTCATATTATTTTTATATATGCTGAATTTTCCAAAGGCTGCTATGACTTCAAGTAGCACAGTGAATTTTGTGATGTGGAAAAGGCTTTGAACCAACTACAGTTGGCTATTTTACAGAGTTCTTCTAATCAGAAGTATAGAGCAGGATTGCCATGATAAAGTGTTCCTTTTGCTCCCCAAAGTACTCTCAACAAAATTTGCCACAAACATTATTAGATCTAGTTCATTCTGACTTAGGGAACGTACTTTTTTTTTTGGTTGGTTGGGTTTTTATTATAAACCCAAAGAGAACTGATTTTTTCCAGGTGCATTAGACATTTTGATATTTTACTAAAATGCAGCTTACCAGTTCCCAATTAGTAATTTGTCAGAATATGCAAGTTGGCTTTTCATGGTTTAAGTGGCAAGCCTTGCTCCTCTATGCTGGAAAATTATTTAACACAATGCTTCCAAACCAGCAAATTCTAGGGTCACTTGTGAGCTGAAGTATTTGGCAGCTAGCAAAAAACCCCACAACATTCTAGTTCCTGTGGTATGATCAGCTAAGCAGCAGTCTCAAGTCCTGCTAAGACAGACCAAGAAGTGCAAACCAGCTTTCTGAAGCAATCCTGAATTTTAAGCCAAGCCCAGTTTAGAAGCAGCTTGCCCCTACAGCTATATAATTATACCCATCAATTTTCCATAATACATAAGTAACATAATAGCAAAATTATTTTTCACAGCAACAGTTAAAGTCTTTCTCAAACTGAAGTGCGTAATAGTGTCCAAATCACTATCATGCAAGACCAAGTGACCTTTATGACAAGTTCTATCATGCTTTAAAGCAGTCTCGCAAAGACCCAGCTTTATTTTCTTCCATAAGTTCTAGAACTATTCTGGAAGAATATTGTCTTATAAACACTGATGACGTGAGTTCATACTAACTTCATGTGTGCCTTTTTTTTCCTGAGTGACTCAAAGGACCCGTTCAACACCTATAGAATTGACTGGAGAATGAAAAAATGAAAGAAATAGCAACTTCTTATACCTACTTTTTAATCTGTTTAATTTAACTCTATGATTCACTTTGTCTTGACCCAGACAGCTGCAACTCCTCCTGTCTTGTACATGTTCTGAACAACTTTGACGGAAGTCTACATCTAGCTTGGCTAGACTACTACTTTAGTGAATAAAAGACCTTGAGTCTATCATCGCTGCAGTCAGTGATAATAAACTCGTGCAGAGTTAAGTACATAAGAATGTGCTAGGCACTATCTGCTATAAAACATTAACCAAACACATCTCTAGAAACCCAGGACTGATTCTAGCTTGACTTAGGCCCAGATTCACAATTTTATCACTAACTGTGTACTTTGTAAGACAATAAAGGGAAAGACCTGCTTTATGAAAAAAACACTGGCAGTACACAATTTGACAAAACAGTTCCAAGATCGGTAGAAATCATGTGAAAGTTGTGTATACACTTCTTCCCTGACTTCTTCCTTCAACGTTTCTCAAAAGGAAGGAAACATATCCTCTGTACTTCTTACAGACTAAAAAACATGTCTGTATAATTTTTTTACACTCTTCTAAGTAGTGCACATGTGACAGCTGTTCAGGGTTAGCACTTTTGCTGGCATTCATCAAAAAATATGAACCTGTTCTGTAAATGTAAAGGTTAATTTTTTTTAATTAGTTAGTCATTTGGTAAGCTATTATGGCAACAATTCTTCCAGTTAATTTTGACAGAGTAGGTTTTTGCATCTTAAACCAGTAAGATTGTTTGACTTTCACACAAACACATTATTTAAAAGTGAAATTAATTTCTACTCCTAAATTATCAAAAACAAATTGAGGAATTTAGTAATTAAAAGCTCCAGGAGAAGAAGAAGAAAATCAAAAGTAACACAAAATTGCACAAAGAAATTTATATGCGTGGCAATTCACTCTTGTTTTTCTTCAGATGCAACTAAATGTTAATTTTTAAGCTCCTCAGTTCAAAGTAAGCAAGAGGCCATATATACTGGGATGTAACTAGGCCAATAAACTGTTACGCTGCCAACCTTATTTGGGTAACAATAAAGATCCAGATACCTAAAGGATGCAACACAACACAGTGCTTTGATTACTCTGTCCACTGATAGTGTACAGATGGATACTAAAATGAACACTGTGATCATAAAGCAGAATGACATACTTCTTGATATGATGTTGCTTCAGCTGTGTGAGCATCTTCTTTGTCTTTCAGTCTTTTCTGTGCCTCAGTATTGAAAGCCTGAAGCTGCTTTATCAGCTCAGCCTGCTGTGCTCTATGTTCAGTGTTTAGTCTGTAAAGATTCTGCAGTTCCTGCAACTCTTTCCTGTGCAAAACAAGCAATAAGGAGAAATTAAGAAAAAGAACAACAATGACCTCCATTAAACAAGAGTGTTCAAATAATTTTATTGTAGATAATGAGCTTCCTATTTTAATTTATTTTTCCATCAATTGTCTTACAAACACTAGAAGTTACATATAAAATATTTATCACATACTTTTGTGCAATATCTACAAACCAGTTAAGTTTCAAAGTGGAATGCCTTTCAATTTCCCTCTAATGCTCTAACTGCTCAAAAATAAATGGATTTTCACTACTGAATCAACACTTTCTAATCAATATTCAGTTAACTCTTTAGCAGTGTCAAAATGTAAAATATTAAATTTTACACTCCATGTGCTCTAAAGTTGTTTGGATTTTTTAACTAGAATCATCAGGAAAAAAGTTTTCTTAACTTGCAGAGTATGGGCAATGCAAATCTATTCTGAAATGCATCTGCTCCCTAGACACACAAAGTATGTCTGCTGACATACTTCAGCAGATACAGGCCCAGCATATGACAACAACCATAAGCAAAATAAATAAACTTTGGAGTGTATTCTATAACATTACAAATACAAAAGCTCTATTAGAACAACATTAGGAATCGTGTTGTAATGCAGCCATAGGATAGATCTAGTACAATCAATCTGCTTGAGAATTTCACTGTTCTGCTGATAGATCTTATATATTAGGGTAGAAACAAAGATCAGTAACTCTTACTTATTATAAACCAAGATTAAAAACTTGGAATATTTTCTGTAACACCTGTTAAAAGTTCAGGTGACACCATTAATCCCTTTTTATATATTTTCTACTTAATTCCATATTTAATTCACAAGCACATACCACACCAGTATTACACAGAGATACAGAAATATAAGTTTATCACACCAACTAGTTTTCTTCTTCCTTTCTCAAAGAACTTTCTGGGTGACCTCCAACACAAATGGGACTTAACCATGCCTACAATTATCATTAACAACAAGAGTAATCATTAGACTTTGAAAGCACTGCTGGATATGTCCAAAGACTAGCGTACAAAAGGTAAGCAGCAATACCAACTTCATTGTGTTTTCCTGAGAAACCGCAGAATGATGAAGAAACCATTTCAAGGGAACATTCAGAAAAACACTTCTTAAAACCTCTGCCCCTACTTAATACGTTGACTGTTCACTAAAGGTACAACAGTAATTATATAAAAATTGAAATTACACATGCCACAGCCTGACAACTTCATTCTGTTGAAAAAGCACCATTTAATAAAGCTTGTAAACAGGCCAATACAGAAGAACATTTAAGGACATGCTTACTTAACAGTATTTAAGTCCTGCTGTTCTCAACAAGATGTAAAGTAGCTCCTCAAAATGAACAACAGCAGAGGTACATTAAGGACTCTTTATGTAACAAAACCAAAGTACAACTGCAGTATGTACTACCTTAATGCTGCTCACAAGCACAGCAGCAGAAATAAGGACGCAGTGACACATTAGCACTTTCCAACAGCCTGTAAAACACGCTTCCAAACAAGCGCTTGCTTCATTCCCTGACTGTGAGTACACAATATAAAATGACACATCTTTGTACTGCAGTTAAAACAGAGATTATATTAATTTTCCACAGATTCTCCCATCAGATTTTAATTTTGCTGGGGAAGGGAAAAACATGGGATAACAGAATCCTCAGATACTGCTGGACTGCACTTTAAACTGTATGCAAGCATCAGTGCAGTCATCTGCACCTGTCACCTGAGAACACGCATACTGCGTGTTCTCTCATAGTCTGCCCACCAAGCGTATTAAGGTCAACGGGAACCTCTTCTGTTGACTGTTACCAGGCTTTGACTCACAGCCTAAAGGGCAGGGGGTGGGGTAGAAGCTAAACCTTGCAGCCATCCAAGAACTTCCGCATAGCCCCAACACAGGTTAACATGTTTGCTCGTTTAACTCAAGGATTTTTAAATATAAGAAAACTCAATCACTGTTCCATTTACACCACATTTCAAAAATCAAGCTTTATTTCTTCACACACATATCCTAACTTGCTTTATTTGAGTAAAATGTTATAGAAAATAGTTGCAATCTGAAAAATTCTTGAGACATGGAAATAGACAACTACTGTATTTTAACTAAATTAAATACACTATGCATTACAACTGCTTTTACCCTTTTTTATGTGAATGAGACTTTTTACATTTTAAATCCACAAGGGAAACTTTTTATTTCATTTTTACACAGGAATGAGGAAGTGATGCTCAATCTTATTAGAAATAATTCAGCACCAATGGTGCAACACAAATAAATTCACAGAATGATATCACTTTTGATAACAGACAGGCCAACTTGGTGAAGGAAGCTTTAATCTAGGGATGGTAGGGAACAGAGATGTTTGACCAAGTAACAAGGGAGGAAGGTGTGGCCTGGGCTGGCAAGCAAAGGGCACAGGTTTTTGCAGACAAGAAAGCCCTTGCGATGAAAAACACGAGGCCCAAGGAGGACCACCTCAAGTGCATGCCCACAAATAAGGGAGTGCTGACAGGACATCAACATGGGGGAGGCTCTTAAGAGTTTTCCTGGGTAATAAGCACAAATGGGTACCCATCTGAAGACGATGTTCAGATGAACACAGCATGTCCCCATGGGAGGGTGACAGAAGGAATTGGGAGATCTGTCTGCAGTTTCAGGGCTCATTAGCATGAGAGAGACAATGTGGGATAACTCACATGACTGGAGTGCTGTCATACATGGATACAGGCTCTTTGGGAAGGCCAGGCATGGATAGCCAGAAGTTTCTGGCCCTTTCTGAATGGATGGAGCTCTGCCTTGGAATGGGCAATCAGCCACTCAAGACAGTGAGAGTCAGGTGTGAGAAGACCAGTGCGGACAACATGGTAGCTGCCTGCTGATCCTTCCTGATCAGCTAGAAAAATAAACTCCTTTTCAGAAAACTAATCTAACCAACTAATCTAACCAATTCATGTAATTCATTCCATCCTTCGCTTCTTTTCCACTGCTCAAACAATGCAGCACTAATCTTCAAGATTCAGTGTAAAGAAGCAGTGTGTGAAACCTAAGATAAAGCTTAAATGAGTGCACTTAAGCCTTTAGCAAAGGCCTACGTAGACTTCTGCTTACTCATCAGATTTTACTCTAATTTTAGAAGTTGACGTTAGGCTTAAAGTTTTTCTAACTTTAGGGTACTTAGCCTCTTAAATTACATGTTTGTGTCACTAATCATATTGGTATTTTCTTACTTTCAGAGGAGATAAGTAGTTATGACATAATGCTAATTACAGAAATGTAAATTTTGAAGTCCATCCCTACTCAAAACCAGATAATAATATACTGAGTCAAAATATATCAGAGAGAGTCTACATAAAATGTCACCTACTGGTAGACTTCCAAAAGCTTTATAACTTGCAGAACAGAATGGTGTGAAAATGCACTGTGGCCCAAAAATACCTTTAATGCAAGATACTGCCTTGTAAGTGGAACAATAGCCTTTTTGAGAAGGTTCTGAGTTAATGAGATAACATAATACTTACTTAGCTCTGATCACGTCACAATCCTTCTGGGAAAGTTCCTCCTGTTTGGCAGCTACCTGAGTTGACAAGTCACTGCACATACTGTTCAAATCTTTAACTTGTTCTCTTGCCTTTGCTAAATCAGTTTCCAAATCCTGCAAACAAAGCATTTGAAATATATTAAAGGCAAAGTACAAGAAAGTTAAAATCTACTACATGTGTCATCTACATGTATAGGCATATAGATGTGCACACACATGCATGCATGTTTATTGTGGTCTAAGCAAACATATATGCACGTATCTGCATGTGTACATATATGAAAAATGTGAAATACCAGGAAAAAAAAAAAGGTGTATTTCATATTTTAGGTGGCCATCTATTATTTATTGTAGGAAGTTTTCCTGTAAGAATTTTTCCTTAATTGATTTGTTGGTTGCATGTGGAAGGAGAATACTGAATCAAATCTTTGCAAATCAATAGTACACTATTTAACCACTAAACCAACTAAATTTTGTTTTCTGTGTAGAAATCAAGGAGAAAAAACCTACTCCTAACAAAAAGCAGCTATATATTCATTGTTTTAAGTTCTCAAAAAATTGCACAATATTGCACACATGAACTAAGAATCATGGACACAGATTCATTTTTGAGACCGCTTGTTAATTCTGCTCTGATTTTGCACTTCTAATTCAGTGCAAAGAATAGTTTCTTCAGGAAAACAAACAACACAGAAGAAAACTTCCGGACATGCTCTTTGAAAACAATGCAAACAAGCAAGAGTTTTGCCTTTTACAGTAACCCTTTACTGTAGAAGACAGTCAGCCAATGTGAAGGTGTATGTGGGAAATACAGCAGCAAGGCCGCTTCCTCAAGCAAGACTCCAGTCTCTATATAGGGACCTTACTGGAGTTCTCCAGAGGTTCATCAGCTTAGAAGAGTACCTCAGTCCTTCATGAGCTTCGTGTGACTATTCTTGCACAGTGTTTTGAGGCAATAATGGAAATGGAAATGTTACAGCAATATCTAGAGCAGAGTTTCAGAAGGTGGCAGTGGCCTTAGACCTGCTTTGGTATCACACTACAGAGGCACGATCACTTGTTCTCAGTAAGGTAAATAATCAAGGATTCACCAAAAACTGAAAATAAATACCTCCTAGTAGGATAGCATTCCTAATACACTGTCAACAATGTATTAGTTTACCTTCCATTTACATACAGACTTAAATAAATAAAGAAAAGCCTATTTTCCCCTTTCAGCAAAGATGACAAATATTGAAGGTATAAAAACATATTTATAGCTGAAAAGCAAATAATTAATTGTCTATTTAAAATAGCATAGAAATGTCTTATACATATCAGAAGTGGATATATCAGAAGTGTACTACATTCATATCCTTTTAAGACAGGAATTATCATGCCCTGTTAAGAACAGTAACATTAATATGAGGAAATAGCAAGATCCATTAATGAATGAGGTAGGAAAACTATTCGTTTCATGATAAATGTCAGACTATATACCTGAATAATAATTCATCAGTCAATCTCAAAGGATGCGTAGCAAAAATTATTTTTTCTCAGATAACAAAAGATTTCAGAATTATATGAGACACTTCATTCTATCAACACATGAAAATGTTGCAGTGTAAAAAAGGTATTTATAACTTGCAGACAAATAATCTTAGGGTTTTGCCTCTGTGATTTTTCTCCACATCAGCTTAAAGTTATTGTACATGTGAACAAAAATTTTAACATTTCACATTTTCTGTGAAGTAATCCTATCTGCCTATCTTTCACACCATGCAATAGAGTCGCAAGGTTTTTTTTTGTGGGAGAGTAAAAAAAATATCTGATCTTACCAATACTTAAGTTACCATCATGCATTCCAGGGTACCATACAAAGAATAGGCAACAAATGATTTTGTCATAAATACAATTTAGAAGTTATGCAACGGCAAAAATTTAAAACAGGAAAAAAAGTATCTTTAAGTACTTAACCCCATTTGTGACATATGCAACTTCAGATATTGATTTCAACTAGTAGATTCATCGGTTCAACCTTCTGAACCGACTTTAAAACCTTGACTTTTTTGGGCGGAAATCAGAAGCATTACTGAAAGGGCAAAACAGGAAAAGGGGACAAGAAGGGACTGATTACAAAAATAGCTTATAAACTGAAATATGAATATACTGAGGCATTTGGTAGAGCTTATGTTTGTAAGTCGGAAATCTAAGATTATGAAATAACCTATAATCTTTCACATTCACCTTCTCAGTATATCGATTTTTAAAATCACATAGAATATATTATGTTGCCTTTTAGTTGATATAGAAGCTGAGAAGGTAGTTTCTTTCCAAAAACATGCAGACTGAAAGTTTGTTAAATTCCTTAAACCTGATTTTCAAATAAAAGTAAGTTTCATTTGTACATACAAACTGTTTAGAATGCAGTTTTAAACATAATAAAGCAAAATAAGTGGTCTTTAAAATAAAGTCAAAATATCTAACAATTCAGTTATATAAGGAAGAAAACAGAAAAATAGAAGACACAGTAAAAGACACTTCTTTATAGTAGTATTTAAAGTGAAGCTCAAAAAATAAACCTAGTTATTTCTAGCCATGAAAAGTAGTGATCCTAATGAAATGAAGATAAATAGCAGAATAATTATTTACAGTAAATATTACAGAAATGTTTTGATTATTTCAAGCACAAGAAGTATAAATTTGGAAAAAACAGAAAAGCTGAATTTAAAACAATTTAAAACCTGAAAATCACAACACACAGAGAAGTCATGAGGCAGCACAGTTGTGCTTAGATTACGGACTCACTGTGAATGAACGCTAAGGTTTTGCTATTTGTAGCTTCAAACCCTTAGACACTTTCAAATACAGCAGTTTTGTTTTCCTGTTTTTTCTTGTTATGTATTACGACAGAAATCAGTATTTTTTCAATGTCCCATCTCAATAAAACCCTCATTTTTCAGTGGAACTAAAATCCCAAGCATCTTATGACAGAGATGGCTGTTTCTCAGAGTTTTTAATTTTAAAAAAAGAGAACAGCTCTCCCTGTTTCTTTAAAAGCTCCCACCTTCAGACATGACATTAACATTTACCATTTATTAGTAGTGACTTTTTTTGTGTCTATATAGAAAGCCTTTTGTGAATGCCCGACTTTGGAAAATACATATTTTTATTATTATGAAACAATAGCTTAAGTAACCTCCACCTGAAGAATAATAAAATAACTAAAACGCCTGGTTCATTCTTAAATATGGAGACACATCTATGCATAAGTGGCTGATTGACAGCTATTCCACTTGTGTACTTTTGGAAGACACAGAAAGCTGATATAAGCCTTGGGAAGCACAGAAAAGTAACCCTCAAGAACTACTTTAAGGCAGAAAGCAAAACCCTATGTTAGTTTTTTGTACAACGCACACTACCTATATGAAGGTATATATGGGGAAGACAAACAATAAAACACAATTGCCACCCTTTCAGCCACCTTATCAGATCTCTTCCTGCTAATCTGCCTCACTTGGATTTCACCTAATATAACAGATATTTGAAGAAATATTCCTCAAATGGAGAAGTCATTTTTAGAAAGTGACACTTTTCTGCACAGAGAATGGTTTAAAGACTTAAAAAAATTGGCCAGTAACAGTTAAGGCTCTGAACAGAGGGGCAACTTCTTCAAAAGAAGAATCTGTTATTTAGACCAAGCATTTCTATCACCTACTAAGCATTATAAAAACAGTGTTGGTGTATCTTACATTTTTAAGATTTCACTTTATTCTTTCACAGAGGTAGGAAATTAACATGAATAGTGTCTGTATAAACTGTCCTCTACAACAGCGTTAAATGTAGTGTTTATTACTGAAAAACAAAGAGAGATGCTGGTTCAACTCCCAGACTCATGGCTGAGAGGCAGAACCGACTTTCAGAACAGGATATAACTTCTGAATTCAAATTATTTTTATCTATAACCATTTTGACAATCACTTCAGAACAATACAACTCGATTGTTGAATTTGCTCATAAACTACTTCTTAAAAGATTTCAGGGACGTGTTACATTGAGGTGTATGTATTAAAACATCATCTGAAGCCCAATATCATGTAGTGCGATAATGTCATATTTGGCTTCTGTGAATAAGGAAATAATTATTCTTTATTGTTTATAAGCATCCTGTTAACAGCCAACCTGGCATCCAGTATTGATTCTTGAGTGCCAAAAAACAGAAATGAGGAATGTCAAGAGCAGAGGAAGAAAATAATTCTAACAGAAACTTAAATTTTCAAGCAAATATTTACAGGAAGAGTATATGTAAAAACAGTGATGAACTACAAAAATAACTGGCTGGTGAGGAACTGGGGAGGTCTCCAAGGCACAGCCCCTGCTTAAGCAGGTTGAGCCAGGGGGTCTGAGCAGACTGTTCAGGGATTTACAAAGTCAGGAGTTGAAACTTCCTAAGGATGGAGATGGTCCAACCTCCCTGGGCCCCACCCCCACTCCTGGGTTGTCCTCCTAGGGAAAAGGCTTCTTCTCAACAGCCTCAGCTTCTCCATTGTCATCTTGTGCTGCCTCATACACTTCTGTCACACAAAGCTGTGAAGAGCTTGGCTACACCTCCTCTATCCCCTCCTGTTGGTGCCAGTAATGCTGCTGGATGGCGCCAGTCCCAGAGCCATCCCTCCTCCTGGCTAAGCCAGATGGTCCCACAGGCTCTCCTCAAAAGGCAATGTCTCCAAGCCCTACTGTCTCCCCTCCAGACAGTTTACTGATATCTTTCTTGTATTCTATCCAAAGATCAGTGCAGTATCTACAGTAGTGAGCAGAGGAGGTCAATTCTGTCACAGCTCTTGGGGCCTGAGATCTTCATCTTCTCAGGATCTTGGTCTTCACAATTTCATGGTGACTACAGACAAAACTGTCTTAATCAGTTCTTCCTTGTTTGGGCACAGCAGATCCAGCTATATGTCATTTGTGCTTGGCTCAGGGAATACCCATCTCAAGAAATAAGCTCTGTCACATTCCAAACATCACCTTGACCTGCTTGTGACCCCACTCCGGAAAAACTGACACTTCTTATTCCCATCCCTGGAATCATGTGGCTGTGATGCATCTTTCTCTCTTGAGCATGTCTTATCAGTGAGAAGGATAGATACACTAAAAATCATTCTGTTTTCACTGAAGGTGTAGATAATGATTTTCACTAATTCATCCAATACTACAAGAACTACATTCAATAACTTGAAAATTACTTAATCAGTTTAGTAGACACCAGATTTTCTCCCCCAAGTATCAACAAACCATTCTTTCTCCTGGGAATCCTACAATCCTTTCATCATAACAACTAAAAAGGTGGTAATTTGCAAGAACTTTACTTCCCATGTTAACAGAGCTGAATGAAGCTCTTTACAAAGTGTTTCCATCAGCACAGAAGTGTCACCAAAACCACTGAACTGCGAATGGAGGAAAAAAGATGTTTCTGTGCATGATGTAATTAGTTACTGTATTGAATATAGCAGAAGGTCATGTAAAAGAGCACAGCATTCTAAGTGTTCATTTACCACATAAATAAAAAGAATCCACTAAACAGGTGTTTAGATAAGCATCCATCAAATGCTTTGATACCATGTTTGTGGCTTACTTCTTACAAGAATTTTAAAAGATCTTGTCAATTTTCACCAGCAAACAAGACAAAGTATCATTTAAATAAAAGACAGTATTCTGTACAGTGCATTTCCTTTTTCATTCTATCGTAACAGTGAACATATTTTTTTAATATATTATATGGAATACTAAGGCCTCTCAGAGTGGAGCCCTCTGGAGGCTAGGACACAATTTATTCCAAACTGCAGTTAAAGTTTTAAAGTGTTCAACCAAAACAACAAATATGGAGTCTAATGCAATCAAACTGTAGGTAAGTAAATTATACATTGTGAAAAAATTGTGAATGATAATACTTTTAAGATTTCATTATTTCACATATATATATTTTATCTTAAAATACAGTATCTTTCATTTTTTAATGATTACATTTTAAGATGACTATTTGAAGTCAGATTCCTGCTTCGCAACATCAATTTTTAAAAAGCTGTGGGTCTTAAGTGAAGGAATGTAAATGAATGCAAGTCCCCACTGGTAGATTTGAATACATAACTTGTTATTTAAAGAAAATAACTTGTGCAAATGTCTGGAGAAGTTAATTCTGAAATAACATCCAGTAGTCCATTCCACCTCATACCTTTATTCTGGCATCATTGTCATTTTTTTCTGTTTTCCATTGTGCCTCCAGCTTCCTCAGTTTCTCCAGGTCACTTCGTAGGTCAGCACAGCATGTATTTAATCTCTTATTTTCCTCCTCCAGGTTTTTTATAACCAGTCTGTTTTGCTCTTCCTTCCTTTGTGCACACTCCTTAGTGTCCTGTAGAACAGTACCACAAGGGCCGATAAACAAAAAAAGTGAGAACTAATCAGCAAATATAAACTGTGCAGTTTTACTCTCACAGCAGCTTCTTCTATATTTGATGGCCAAGGTCACCTGTGTACTTTTATTGGCCTCTTTCATGCAGGTGGAAGGGTCATATTTTTTAGCTGGATGACAGCTTTGATGAGTACACATTTGCAAACAGCCCATTAATTGATCAAGCTGCCTTTGATGCTGTCCCCAGCTATTTTTGAGACCCACACAGACATATCCTCCCAGACCTCAGCTTTATCAATTAATAATGCCAGTCCCATCAGAATCTAATTACAAGAAGCCACATCTTCACACTCCTACTTTCTTTGCTCCATTTCCATCATTAACTATTTATCTGAAAGTTATAAAGCATGGATTCTTGGCTTTAAAGCATCTTCCTTGGAGTTGGTATGTGAGAAAACGGTAAGGTATAGCAAGGCCTAAGGCAATTTTTTCTCCAAGCTTGTCACTTTCTGTGCCACAAAGGCTGACATTGCTTAAAGAACTACTTCAAAGCTACAGTCTTATGAAACTATGTACAAGTCAATATACCTTAAGTTCCTGGCTTTTATCTTTAAATTTCTGGTTCAAGCCACTGAATTCCTTCTTCAAACGGGTATTTCCCTTATCCACAGCATTTTTTTTCAGTAGTAGCTTGTTTATCTCCCAACGCTGTTCTGCAAATTTCTATTAAAAAAAAAAGTGTTAATAGACAAAAAGCAATTTTTTGTCTGTTAACATAAAGAACACACATGTGCTGCATTTTAGACCTCTGAAATGTAACAATCGATGTAGTTTTATAGCATTATTTTGATTTCATTAGTACTTTAATCATACTCCAAACAGCATGACTACGACACAGAAACATAAATGAAGAACTGAGTATCATGCTGTTACTAAACAAAAGAGCCCACTGATGCAGAAGTGAGTAGAAATTATTCAGCCAGGCTTAAAGAAAGACAGTCATTTGCAGAAGTTATATTTGTGATTACAAATTACGAATGCATTAGAATAGTTGGACTTCTAGCATACCAAAAATGTAGTCAAAAAGTACCGTTCAAAATTCTCCACAATTCATTAAGATAATGAAAAGTAACTATTAAGTAAGGCAACTGAAAAATATTATGATACGAAATAGTTGTAAAAAGGGAATTACGTCTAACAGAATTTGCAGCTCAATGAAAATAAGAAAGCTCTGTTCAAAACAGACAGTAGTTTAGTTTACACACAGAGAGTAAAATCTTAGTGCCATCAAGAAAAAACACTTCAACTTTCTGTTTTAAGATACTTGCATTCTATTCTTATGACATTTGTATTAAAAAGCACTGTCAAATGCATGTTAAAATTCTGTAATTTTCTTCAAGACTGTTTTAATTCCACATAGTTTTGTCCCTTCCCTTTCTAAATCAAAATGGCATTAACCTAAAACATTTTCCTAGCAGTGACACTGTAACTGTAGTTAACAAAAAGATGAGACTTATCTCAGGACAAAAATGCAACTGCTTTGCCTTTATTATACAAGTAAAATGAAGCATATTCAGAAACTTAGAAAGTTATTAATCAGGATAGGTGATTTAGTTTATTCTACAATACTGCTGATAATACACGAGGGTTTTCAACCTCCAGACTAGATAAATATGGTTCACATTTATGTCAGACATGAAAAAGAATGAAAATGTGCTGAGAAAAAACACGTAAAAAAAGACACTTGAAGTCACATCCAACAACTATTGATTTTCAACTTACATGTAACCATTCAGGTAAACACCGTAGCTATGTCACCACTCAAGTCCACTTAACTCTCAAGAAGAAACACGGGTATTGCAGGTAGAGCAACCCTGGGTACACAGCAAGCTGTGGAGGGGTGAGCAGGGTTTGCTCCACGTGCTGAACGGTGTCAGCACACTGGCACCTAGAGCACCCACACTGCACAAGGGAGCTGTTCACAAAGCGATGGCCGCAGAAGGACGGCGCAGTTTTCTGAGCCTGAGCACCAGTTTGAATACCAGCTTCTCCTCAAGATCCGCACACCCTTCTGCCTAGTCTGCACACACAATTACCGAGCACAAAGTTAAACTTCTCTGCCTTTTCCACTGCAATATTTGACAATTAGCTCCACAAACTAAAACTTTCAGTATGACTGGAGTTAAATCATATAAAAAGCATTAATTTCACATATTTGATTATAAGACTAAGGTTGGCAGAAGTAATTTCTTTATCAGGTATTATTTAAACCACTAGTGAGAAAGTGTGATTAAGGCATGTGAAAAATATATTTGAAGATTAATTTCATTGTACATTTGTGTATTAAGCAAATGTCTTAGTCATCAAAAATATACATTACTTTGTGTGGATTGTATCTTTCCCTTGTTTGTTTATTTTTTTACTTTTTAACAGAGGCTTTTGCTGTAACTTTTTCCAAATTACTTTGAATATCTGCCTCTTCTGTATAGCTCTTCATTCTTTCTACACATCACATTGTCACCTTCCTTGCAAATATTTTTGTTGTTCTCTTTCTTCTCCTACCGCCATCTCCAAATCTTTTGTATACATTGTTCCTACATATTTAGTAAATTTATTTTAGCCCTCTGACCACTACTTTTATCCACACAATGTAACCAATATGGTACCATTCCTTGTAAAATTAAAAAAAAAAAATCAAAAAAAACCCCCACCATACTACATAGCAGAAACTATGCCCAAGCAAGAACAAACCCTGCAATCAATCCAGTGTATGTGATATGTAATGTAATCCAGCCAACCTGCATAGCAAATACTGAAAATAAACAACCATGAATAGATAATATTCAGTAAAGAGGGTAGGGAGGCATGAAGGTTATTTTTTTTTCTGCACTAAAACCTTCATTTAATAAATTTTTTTTTAAAAAGACCTCATACTCTATAGCAGCTACAGTACAATTCAAAGAATATATGTAATTATGTACTTTCTAACAGTAGGCTTTAAAAACAAGGAAATAAAGTGAATGTGAATTGAAATGAATGGAAAAAATAGAATAAAAGTTGAGAAAAAATGAAAGAAAATCTAAAAACTTCATATTCTCATATCTTGGATTTTTGCCTCAGATGTCATTAATTCCAATCAACCAAGCAGACAAAAAAAAAAAGAGGAAAGCCACTAAAAAGAGAACTAGCTTGTATTTAAAAGTGTTTAATTGGTAACTTAATAGTCAAATTAATTTAATAGATAATTAAATAGTTCAAAGTTATAGCATACCTGTTTATTTTTTAAAATATAACCAACTCCCCACAGAGACTCATTCTACAACACTGGCATTTTCTACAGACTCCAGTCAAAGTTTGCCTAAGATTAAAGCTTCATAATCATTCTTCTATTTCTTCCAAAGAAAAACTAAAACTGAATTTCAGATTCAGAAATTCATATGATATTTTTCGCAGAGACATAACCCAGTGCATAAACCTTCTCAGCCTCATTTGTTATCAGCAGACGTTAAGGAAGGGATAATGAAATTAAACCTCCTCTTAACTAAGGACTCCCCTCTTTCATATTTTGAACCTACCAGACACAAGGCTCAATTTTCACTATTCTAAATGTGAAATATTTGCTCTTCAGATATATTATTACAGTTGCAGGAACAAATTGTTGCTGGCAGAGACTATTTAGTTGCGTCTTTAAAAAGGTATGAATCCACATTACCACAGAAAGCATTAGTTATTTTCTTTGCCTCCCTCCCTCTCATTCCCCAGGTCCTCATAGAATTTGAGTAAGCATCTCCTTTGAGTCTTCCTTCCAGCTCATTACTACTTGTTTAACATTTATCAAGACAAAGCCTGTATTTGAAGAACAAACTTAGAAATTCTACCTATCTGAAGGAGCCTGGTGGCTCTAACAGTTTAAAATTCAAATACGTGCTTTCACAAAACCTCAAAGTGCAGCTCCAGCTCCTTAAGGCTTCTAATTTTTGAGTACACAGGCTGCATTGTTTGACTGCTTATTCTCATTACACACTTCACTGAAACTGATAAGCACATATGTATTGTCAAGTAAAATCAATGATCTTTGGTCCTGTTTGGAATGGGATGTTTTCCAGCAATTTGGAGGATGAATTAAGACATGAAGGTACAAAAGTTCAACTAGCTGTTTCAAATGTTTGTTCCATATTGCTGAGATGAGATTTTAAATTCAAATAAGCTATTTACTTGGCATACTCTTCACGACAATCAGACAGATAATCCTGAATCAAATTTGGACACTCATTACTTATCCCCTCAACTGACCCACTTAGGACTTCAAAACAATCAAAAATCAAATATGCCATATCAATCATTAAGCATCAAACTCACTCAAGTAGTCTACAAAGTCATCTACTGCAGCAGCATTGAAACATTATTTAGGTAAGCTACACCTGTATGGAAAAGATCCTGTTATGCTTTGAAGTATTTTTCTTGGGTACAACTTTGATTGGTTCTATCTTTTCCTCTAAATGAATTGCACTTTTACTCTCAAATCTACTCATTTCACATGCTTATAAAGAGGGAAAATAAAAAAACCAAAAACAAAACCCAAAAATAACAAAACACTAAACCCAGCAGTATTACTCGAGAACCATGACTGAGTAGAAATCAGGGCCATAAAGAACTTCTGAGATACAGACAATTAAGTAAATTATCATCTGCCTTTGTGCTGCTGGTTTTTTGCACTTTGCTTCCTCTACTTACAAATTATATTGTATAATAGGAAGAAAAGAGTAAAGACTGATTTCTTAGAGCAGAGAATACAAGCAGTGTTCCTACAAGACTACCTACTGTATTAGGCAAGTGAAACAGCAGGATAAAAACATACCTGATCAACACATGGGAAAACCTCCTACATGAGGTTATTTTGACAGACTTCACCAGATAAAAACACTCAATCAGGAAAGAGTTCATCTATTCCCATACTATCTATTGGTTTTGCCTAGATACCATAAAAGACAGGCTAAGGCTACACAAGAACAATCTCACCTTCCATTTTGCATTGACTGAAGCTGTACTTGTTTGAACATAGCAGCACAAAAGCAACGTTCAATGGGCTTTTGACAGCTTGGTGCTCAGTAATTAAAAAAAAACACCTCACATAACTAAGAGAACTAGAGTCCACTTCAAATGGTTTTCCATAAACAAACTTCCAAATATAAGAAAGTCAGCTGCATTCTAGAAGTGAATTTGCTCTAATGAAAACCAAAGGAATCTGATTTTATCCTTTTGTTTAGCTGGGAAGAATCAAAGAGTATCCCTTGTATACTGCTGGAGCCCAGAATGCTCCAGGCAACAGTACATACAAAGAAAGAAAACACTGTGACCTGGTGGAGCAGGTCTTTTGATGTTTAAGAGGAGTGTCATTCCAGAGTTCATTTTTATCCTTTCACAAGGAATCTCTAGCTACAACTTTTTTTCTTCTTCCCTAATAATATCAAATTGTTTACTGGCAAAAACTACTTTCATATCAATCTGTAGAGGAAGCAAAATCACATGCTAAGTCAAACGAAGAAAACAAGTTACAAAAACCACAGATCAAAACTGAAGGGAGAAAACAGTCCTTTTGCATCTTTGCTCTGTACATTTCAGAGTCTTTTCAAGGCAGTAGGATGTTATAATTATCTGTAAATATTTCATGTGAATAGATACACAAAAAGTCTTTTAATTAATCTTTATTTTTATCCAATGTGAATTTAGATGGCATACTGTCGCATGAAGACAGTGAAAGTGGCAACGAAACCACAACTCTTTAATGCTAGGAGTCTGTTTCCAAGAAGAATATGAGTTAGGATACAGCTACTAGGAGTTAAGGACTGTTTGATGTTGCACTCATCATCACTGAACTTCTTCTAGCCTTCAGTGAAAGGTTTTTTAATCTGCTACAGATAAAGCTCACAATAAGGACTATGGAACAACAGCTGTGCATCCTATTACATCATTAGGTGTTCTCCACAAATTTTTACATTTTTGGGATGAGGGGAACAAAAAAACCCCACACTCATAGTTCCACAGTTTGAAATTTGATGAGACTGCATTACTGAATCAGTATTGCGTATCTGACTCTATATAGGTTGATAAAACATAGATAGGGGTTTTTTTCATGTCAAGAAGTTAACTTAAATACCTACTTGATAGTTTATTCAAGATATCCCTAAAAATCATTCTAGCAGAAATGCAAAGCTGACACATATTTCCTTCATTGATGCTGCTAACAATACAGAAATGCAAGAATGCACCTTGTTTCTGTCACTGGCTGCTAAAGCACTTCACAAAACCCCTCAAGTCTCTGCACGACAGCATTAGAGGTGTCCATCTATGACTGCAATAAAGGGACATGCATTCAACCTCCACCACTAAAGGGATCAGGGTAACAAATAAACATTATATTCTGTGCTTTCTTCATTACATTCTTCATCAGAAGCTTTCATTGTGCAGTAGTACATGCCTAATATACCACATAAAAAAGATAAAAATTAACACAAGCAAAATAACTGGAATTGATGAAATACTGACTTATTTTCCACCCAAGCAGTGACCTTCAATGAAATCCTGACATCTTAAGCAGGAAAAAAAAAATTTACTAAATCTTAAATGTAAAAATACTTTTCTCTCTTTTAAAATTATTTTCCTCAAAATTTCTACTCCAATATTTACATATTCTCTCCCTTTCACCATCTTTTTTCTTACGAAGTAGTTGAGTTTACTTACTGCACACCTAACTTTCTCCCCTCCTTTCCAACTTTTTTTTTACATCAGAAATTGAACAGTAAGTAGACACTACTAAAAATGTACCAGCAATATGTCATTGTTCTCCATGATTCAGCTTTATCTAATCTCTTCTTAGATTTTTTTCAAATTTATTAATCCTCATGGTTCTAAACGTGAACATTCATATGCATGTTTAACAAAGAACATTTCCAGTTATATTCTTATATATTCTTCCCAAATAAAGAAAAACACAAAAGGAAAAAGAAAATGAACAAAAGAAATCTCTCTTCCGTCTCATGACTATTCATTAGATTCTTTAATTATTTTCAGATGTAGGATGAACAGAAGTTCTATGTAAATAATTCATGAAAAGGTAACCATATGTTATAGAAGTCATCTGCTGCATTTTGCAGTCTGCATGGTGTCTTTACATAGTCAAAATTACACCAGTAGTTACAATATAAAACACAAGTTATTTTTAAATCCATACTGCTCCAAAAGCAAAATGCCAACAGTGCTACCTGATTGTACAGTATCCTTCCAAAGGCATGCCTGTATTCACAGTTAACTGTTCAACTTAGAACTTGACCCCCAACAAGGACAAAAAAACGGAAAAATAGCAACTGGCATATAATGAATGTAAGTAAAACCCATGCAACAGTATTATGAGTACGTATCCCATTATTAATTCTTGGGTTTCACACCTGCCCTTGCACTATAACATTCTTAAATAAAGAAAACTAACCACAAAGTGAGGGGAATTGCTGTAGTGTAGCTCACTTGATTTTCATACCACCAAAAATTTGTTTGTTGATCCTTATCCCAACCCATGCTTTCCAGGACTCCTTGAGATGAAACAATTTAAAGAATGAGAATTTTTGAACCCCTATTTCTATCAATAATAGACATGAAATAAAACATGGTAACTTAAAGATGTTTAAAAGGAAAAACATTCTTAAAACACCGTCCATTCAAATGTGCTTACCTATGACTTGTGTGCTACAGAAAAAGGGCAGGTCTTTCTTGCAGGAGGAAGAAAAGAAAATCAAGATTCTTTAAAGCTCTTTTTAAGAGGATCAGGTAAGATGGTTCTACAGAGAAGCAGACCAGAAATTTGAGCAGCTGACTTCGCCCTGCAGGTAGGGAATATGTACTTACACCTTTACCACTAATCGGTCTTGCTCCTGAATTCTCACCTGACCCATAGATTAAGGAAGGGTCAAACAGTATAATCTATCTTAGACACCAGGTTCCCTATTGCCCTCTTTGGACTTGTCTCATGTGATTAAATTGGTGTCTTCAGCAAAGTTTACCATCTTAATCAAACCACCTGACAGAATTTCTTAGTATTTGAACATGTGATAGAAATAAACTGTGACTTTATGTAGCTGATCAGTAAGTCTTGCACCCTAGCACATTGCTTGCACTAGTAACAGAGAAACCCTCTCTGGCCAGCAATCTGCTAAATAGGTCACAGCACTGATAAAACATTTTTATGATATGTACCATTACGTTCTACTCCAGCTACTCCTTACAACTACACTGTAGCACGTTCCTCTTCTCATCCTCTAAATCCAAAGCTCTACCATTTTTTTCACTTCTTACAATACCCTACAATGTTTTGTGTTCCTTCTGCTGGTTCCTCCACCGCACAGGCCCAGACCAAGCAAGCGTGGCCAGTGGCTGCATTTCTGCATTGACAAGGGAGCCAAATAGTGTGTCTGGCACATGCGCAGTAGGTTTGCTACCTCTGAAACAAGGACTACAAACACTACCCGCCCCACAAGGGGGCAATACTTAGAGGTGTTTTTTAACCAAAAAAAAAAACCAAACCTTTAATTTGGAAATGAGATGGAACTGCCAAAAAAGAAAAATTAAAAAGCTGTAGCTTCATGGTAACTCCAGCACCTCTCCCAGTGTAACATGAACGGCGGAAATGCATCTGCTAGGTGAAGAGGTTAACCGTCCATTTTCCTCTAATGAGAATATGACAGCTCTCAGAATAACTACCAAGAATACCAACAATATACTCTGACAATCCTGCCACATCTCTAGCATCACATTAACCATCAGCTGCTCTAAACAGATCCCCTTCCCTCTTTTGTCTAGTGATTCTCTGCAAGAAGATAGACTGGACTTTCTATAGGACCTACAACACAGCACTGCAGAGCAGCATTACCCAACACACTGATAACTTCTCTACCCGTTCCTCTCTTATTAGCAGCTACAGTTTGAAATTGTGGAAAGCAGCAGCTAAGCCCTCTAGGTCAAGCAGCAGAAAATCAAGAGTGTTTTCTTACCCCATATTATCTCTACTAATTCCACATTAAATCCAACAATCTGCTAAAATGAGCTTTTCTCTTTTCTTCACTGAAGAGCAGTATCTTGCTGGAACTGGTTTGGTTTTGCTTTGTTTGAGGTGTTTTTTCCCCTACATTTGCCTGTAGGAAAGGCCTATTTGAGGCCCTCTGAGTTAGTGTCTCTGGAAGCATACACGACTATGTGAGATCTGCGTGAAATGACACCTACTAGCATCCACTCCTGACACAGCAATATTTCATTACTCTCACATACATCAGTGCTGCCAGATCAGGTGTAGTAAATAAAGAACAGCTGTTGCTAAGATCAACTTTTCTGACAAGCTCCTTCCTAAGTGTGGTCAGCAGATTAGTGAGGGCAGAACCTAATCTCAAAGGGTACTGCATGCCTTGTCCTTAAGGAACAAAAATCTTCTTGAACTTGAGGAAATCTGTCTGTATTCAAAGAAGAAGCTATGATATATGAAAAGATTCCTCATCAAAAACATCCTTAAAGGGGGAATAAAATCCAGCTTCACCTTCTTAAAACTACACTGACCTCACAATTAAAAAAAAAGGTGTCACTACAGCCACCAGATAATGTACTGAACACAGTTAAGAAGTTAATCTCTTCTACTGTAAAAACAGTTTCCAATGGCTTCAGAAACCATTTGCATGTCAAGAAAAAAGGCATTCCTACTGTAACCCTAATTGGTTATATGATAACAATTCTTACCTGGACTGAACAAGAAATTTCCCAGACCAGACCCCTGCTCCACTGAGGATGAATGAGATCATAAAGATGAACACCCCCCTCTTTCCAGTACTGAGCTCAACTAACTTAAGAATCAAGCCTTTCAAACCAGCAGAAATGGGTAGAGCACAAGAAACCACATTTCTTCAGTGTACTTTTTCCTCTCTCATCTAAGTGCAGCCATCATTTCAGGCTTACTTTGTAGAAACACTACTGAGAACATGAAGAATGAGCAATAAAGATCCAGGAGCTTTAGTCAACTTCATGTTTGGTTACTCAGGCTAATTAATGAACATATGAAGCATGGATTTACAGCACACCCAACATGAACACCCTATATAGCTGCTTTTTTCAGATTAAGTAGGAAAACTCTTTCCTCAAAATGGAGTAAGCTACCTCACAGAAACACATTTTCAACTTGCAGAAAGAGCATTCCTACTGGGAATTCACACAAAAGTACTAATGAGCTGTAAAGGTACACTGTAATTTACAGCTTATTAATTTCTTCAGACAAACAAGCCCACTGGTGTTAGCCACAGTCATCATACAAACTACCTGAGGTAGTCTTCTATCAATAAAAAAGAATCAGCAGCTTTCAACTATCTGAATAATAAATACATTTCCCCCCCCCCCATCTTTCTCATTCAGACTAGCTCCTTAACAAAATATCTTTCCCTTAATTTTATGAGAA